>NW_021830657.1:0-4226 GCF_006345805.1 Octopus sinensis | reverse complement strand
ACTTGCGTGACATCGTAGGCAGTTCTCTTCAACTATAGCTCCCTGACCGACCAAAATCTTGTGAGATGCCACGCAGTGGGACTGAACCCCAAACCATTAGGTTGGGAAGGAAGCTGGATGTGCAGGCATGGTTGTGTGGTAAGAAGTTTGCTTTCTAACCACATGCTTGCGGGTTCAGTCTCACTGCGTGACACCTTAGAAAACAGTCTTCTCTTGTGAGATGCCACGCAGTGGGATTGAACCTAAAACCACGTGGTTGGGAAGCAAACTTCTTACCACTGAAGGATCTTAATCATATGTTAGCATGATCAAAGATTAAATGCTTAAAAAGGTAAAAACAGCAAAAAACAACAATAATGAAAATCATGAAATCACTATAATAAAAAATAAATGCGCCCTTTTTAAAGCCTAGCCAGACTCATGGGCCTGGTTTCCCGGATTCTATGGCATATGTGTGGCTGTGTGGTAGGAAGGTTTCTTCCCAAGAGCATGGTTTCGGGTACAGTCCCACTGCGTGGAGCGTTTGGCAAATGTCTTCTGTTATAGCCTCAGGCAGACCAAAGCCTTGTGAGTGAATCTGGTGGATGGAAACTGAATGAAGCTCGTAATATATATATATATATATTTTATTTTATTTGATACATATATCCTCTCCCTATGCTACTAGCTGGCATATACAGGTGCTTACATTTATTAAGTATTGACCTTGAATATATATATATATAATATTTATATATATATATTCAGGGTGAATACTTGATAAATGTAAGCACCTGTATATGCCAGCTAGTAGCATAGGGGAGAGGATATATGTATCAAATAAAATAAAATGAAAAACAGGACACAAAGGATGTTGCGGTACATATGTTTCGAGCTTTATAGAACAACTAATGCATTGATATAAGAATAAGTTGTTCTATAAAGCTCGAAACATATGTACCACAACATCCTTTGTGTCCTGTTTTTCATTTTATTTCATTTGATATATATATATATAGATATATATATATATAAGCATATATATGTGCATGTGCGTGTCTGTTGTGTGGACGCCCCCAGACGATGAAGTAGGCTAAGGCTAGCCCAATACGTAAATATAGAGGAAGAAGTCTAGACGTCAGGGTTGAGTAGAGGTCATCCGAATGTGCGATATAACAATGTCTTTGTACCACTGTTTTCCCTCACCACCGATTGAAGATTAGTGTTGGTGTGTTTAAGTCCCCCATAATCTTGCGGGTCGGCAAAAAGAGAGTGGCCTTACCGAAAAACGTGTTCTCGGGTCGATTCATTCGAGTAAAGAATACTTCACGGCAGTGCTCCAGCATGGCCGTAGTCCAATGACTGAAACAAGGAAAAGATAATGTAAAAGACGCGTTTGTAACTAAAAATGGCGAACCGCGTGTATTTGAATGACAAATACAGGTATATGAAATATCACGCATCATAAATCGTCTAGAGCAGCGGTTCCCAAAGAGAGCGATACTGCCGTACCCCTTAGGGGCGGTGGAAAATTCTAGAGGGGTGTTGAAGAAAAGTGGGGTGATAATTGGGCGGCGAAAAAGGAGGCAGTGGATGTAAAAACAAGAAAATAATTGGTTAATTAGGTTAAGTTTTATTTTTGAAACATAGTTGCATTGTATTTGCTGCAGAAAATGATCTACGTTTGTGGTGGTAAGTGGTGGTGGCGGTGGCGCTAGCAATGCAGTTCAGGTGCCAAAGGGGCGGCATCCTGAAAAAGCTTGAAAACCACTGGTCGAGATTGTGTATCACATCTACCAACTGGAAATTAAGAACTCCGTTTGGGAAGAGGGAATAACTTCGAGGATCAAAAGTTCTCTGTGGTTAACATTACTTTCGGCACTCCGTCGGTTACCACGACGAGGGTTCCAATTGATCCGATCAAAGAAACAGCCTGCTCGTGAAATTAACGTGCATGTGGCTGAGGATTCAACAAACATGTCTATCCTTAACGTAGTTCTTAGGGAGACACAGAAAGTAACAAGGCTGGCCCTTTGAAATACAGGTACTACTCACTTTTGCCAGCTTAGTGGACTAGAGCAACGTGAAATAAAGTGTCTTGCTGAAGGACACTTCACCGGGAATTGACCTCACGACCTTGTGATCGTGAGCCGAATACCCTAACCTCTAAGCCATGCGCCTTAACATCGTGAACATACCATTAAGGAAATGAAGAGTTTTGCTGTCTGGAGAAGAGTGTTTCGGTCTTAATAAGCGTTATCAGCGTGACAATTGTCCAGCTTTGTTTCTTGTAACCTTGTGAGTGGATTTGGTAGACGGAAACTGAAAGAAGCTCGTCTTATGTACGTGTATGTTTGCGTTTGTATATGTGTGTGTGTGTCTATGTGCGCGTGTGTGTGTGTGTGTTTTTGTTTTTATTTCCCCTCACCACCGCCTGACAACTGTTGTTCGTGTGTTTACGTTCCAGTGACCTAGCGGTTCGGCAAAAGAAACCGATAGAATAAGGAGCGGACTTCAACACGCAATAAGTACTGAGGTAGATTGATTCGACAAAAAAAAAAAAACGCAAAGAAAAATTCTTCAAGGCGGTGCCCCAGCATGGCCGCAGTCTAAAAGAAAAAAGACAAAAGATGTATATTTCTTTATCGATTCGGTTTTATGAAAGAAAGGAATGTACTCGGAGCGCTGCACTCACGATCGCAAGACCATGGTTTCGATTCCCGGAACGGGCAGTGGATTGTGTTCTTGAGCAAAACACTTCATTTCATGTGGCTCCAGTCCACTCAGCTGTAGATGAGTATCAACCCTGTAACGGAACTGGCGTCTCATTCAGGTGAGAATGTTATTATCTCGGTCGCTTATACACCACGAAGACCAGGGATCTGGCTCTATGAGTCGTGGCATTTGGGGGTGGAGGTGATTGCTCTCACTAGGATTTGAACGCAAAATGTACAGAATCAGAGCAAAAATTCACAAGAACACCTAGATAAATGGAGTGGCTGATTTACATATATACGTACATGCATACATGCATATATACACATACACAAGCACACGCTATATAGTAAGTATATATATATATATATATATATATAACATGCATCTATTTATCCATCTATCAACGCATATATATATATATATATAATATATAATATATATATATAATTATATATATATATATATATATATATATATATATGTATATATATATATATATACACACACATACACATAGACACCACACACACACACACACAATATATATATACATACATATCTATCTATCTATCTATCTATCTATCTATCTATCTATCTATCTATCTATCTATGTATCGCTCTCTCTCTCTATATATAGTAATGTTTGTTCGTAGCCACTTAAACACGGCTGTTCCGTTCAAGCGTATATATATATACATGCATACATATATTCGTACATACAACCATAATGTTTACATCAATCCATCCATCAATCCAGCCAGCCATCGTTCCACTTATACATACATACGTACTTCCATTCATCCATATGTGTGTGTGTGTATATATATATATATATATTTATACGCATACATATGGATATGTATATCAACATATAAACATACATACATATAGGGAGACAGGCAGGAAGACGGACAGATAGACAGACAGACAGAGAGACAATTAGTCTCCGAGATACATGCACGTACACACACACACATACACACACACATTCTCTTTCTCTCACTCTCGCTCTCTCTCTCTGTCTCACACCTACACATACACCCCCTCCCCCCCTCTCTCTCTCTCTCACACACACACAAGCACAGACACATATTCTAATGGGAAATTCTGCAAAGTAACGACCATAAATATGAAAGGTGATTAGCATTCAATATGGCGGAAGTTATGTAAAATCTGAAAAGTTTTCTGATTGACAATTTAAACATGTCGGCAGAGAGTTTTAAAGTTGTAGGCTATAATTAAGGTTGGAGAGCTGAGTGAGAGAAATACATAAAGTAAAATAAACATATTTATGTAAACTACCACATGTGCACTGATAAAAGTCTCTGCTACGACAACAAGAGTAACAAGAATGAAGAGCAAAGATGGCAGCAATGACAATAACGCAGACATTGATGGCTGCTACGTCAACGACAGTATCTACCGCGGCAACTGCAGCACCAACAACAATTATAAAAGCCTCTGCAACAACAAAAGCAGCAACAGCAATGATGAATGGGTCTGCATCAGCAAGAAGAAGAAGAATAACA
>NW_021830656.1:2500-4394 GCF_006345805.1 Octopus sinensis | reverse complement strand
AATTTTAATTCCGCTCCAAAACAAAACAAAAAAAAGCAATATTTTTATCGTCTCGAGTAATATTAAAAGTCAATAACGGACTAAAAGACTCTTTTACAAAATAGCAAGAATTTTTTTTTTTTTTTAATATTGACATCATCAAAAGGCGGAACTGTAATTCGTTGTCGACTTCACAATATTATTTCGACTGTAATTAAACTCGTTGTCTGAAATGCACTACGTTTCATATTAACTCCTTAATTCTTATGGGATGGAAGCACTCCGTCGGTTACGACGACGAGGGTTCCGGTTGATCCGAATCAACGGAACAGCCTGCTCGTGAAATTAACGTGTAAGTGGCTGAGCACTCCACAGACACGTGTACCCTTAACGTAGTTCTCGGGGATATTCAGCGTGACACAGAGAGTGACAAGGCCGGCCCTTTGAAATACAGGTACAACAGAAACAGGAAGTAAGAGTGAGAGAAAGTTGTGGTGAAAGAGTACAGCAGGGATCACCACCATCCCCTGCCGGAGCTTTAGGTGTTTTCGCTCAATAAACACTCACAACGCTCTATGACTCACAAATCCTATGACCGCGAGTCCGCTGCCCTAACCACTGGGCCATTGCGCCTCCACTTAATACTTATGGATAAATAGGCAAATAAGAGCATATAGAAATGACAGGAATCATTATCTGCCATTTTTTATAAGCCCTTTGCTGAGACATAGTATATCGAACCACCGGTGTTCCAAAATCACTTCCACCAATTGAGCCGAATGTGCTATGAACATGCTGTTGTCAAAAAGAAGAGAAGTTGTTCTCCTGTGACGTACACAACAGTGATTAATGTATTTGCATTCAGATCCGCTGGAAAGTATTAAGAATATGTAAGTCATTGTGTGTGTGTGTGTGTGTGTGTGTGTACATGTGTGTGTGTGTGTGTGTGTGTGTGTGTGCGTGCGTGTGTGTGTGTCTTTTATCTTTTACTTGATTGCCGCCATGCTGGGACACCGTCTTGAAAGACTCAGTCGAACAAATAGACAGTACTTTATTTTTTTTTAAGCCTGGTACTTATTTGCTCGTGGGGGCGCAATAGCCCAGTGGTTAGGGCAGCGGACTCGCGTTCGGAGGATCGCGGTTTCGTTTCCCAGACCGGGCGTTGTGCGTGTTTATTGAGCGAAAGCACCTAAAGCTCCACAAGGCTCCGGCAGGGTGGTGGTGGCGACCTCTGTTGTACTCTTTCGCTCCAACTTTCTCTCACTCTTTCTTCCTTGTTTCTTGAGTAACGCTGCGATGGACTGACGTCCCGTCCAGCTGGGGGGGGGACACATACACCATAGAAACCGGGAAACCGGGGCCATGAGCCTGGCCAGGCTTGAAAAGGGCGCCGCATAAATAAATAAAACATATTTTATCGATTATTTGTTTTCCACCAAACTGCTAGGTTATGTTAACGCAAACAAACCAACAACGGGTGTCAAGGAACATCACATATAGATTAAACCAGAACTGAATATGTAATTTAAGTGAATATGTAATTTAAATGTAATTTAAATTATAGTGAAAATGCCGACGACCGCTCTGTTCAAAGTCTCCCTTGACCCCAAATGTCCTGAACTCTTTGCATGAACACCACCCTGTACATAACTCCATGTCCCCCTACGTGGCCTTGCTTTTTGCTTTTTGAGCCAAAAAATTAACTTAACTTAACTTAACTTAACTTAACTAAGGATGTCAGTTAAATTCCTTAAGTTCCATAAATGATATCTCACTTAACATCTGATATTTTTAAATGGCCCCTCCGAATGAATTTTAAAGGAGAAACACCCGGTATATAAAGCAAGAGATTACACGAAGCTTTTATTAAATCTCGTAGGTTAAATATTGGTATAAAACAGAGATAAAGTAGGAA
>NW_021830655.1:0-4233 GCF_006345805.1 Octopus sinensis | reverse complement strand
GTGATGGCTTAGATCTGTAGTCTTCGAATCAGCTTTCTCCTTTCTGGTTTTAAGAAGCCTAATTTCTTGAGATTGGTATTTAGGCAGTGTGTTACATATCCCAGTGCACCCATAATTACAGGTACCATGTATGTATGTATGTATGTATGTATGTATGTATGTATGTATGTATGTATGTATGTATATGTATGTATGTATGTATGTAAGTATGTATGTATGTATGTATATATGTTGTCTTCTAGCTTTTCTAGTTATAATTCTTTGAAACCTTTTTGTATCGTTGGAATGTAGATAACGGAAGCCATGTATATATATATATAGGAGAGAGAGAGAGAGAGAGAGAAAGGGAGAGAGAGAGAGGGAAGAGAGATATGGTGGTTGTCTACTCCTTATGTAGAATTTTACCCCCTCCTGTGCGTACACCTTATCACCATCATGGCATCTAAGATGGTTTTTAAAACAATGTTCTGAAAATACACCCACATAGATTGCATATCTAAGAGCTGCAGATAAGTTCTGAACTTTGTGGATCTTAAAATGCATTTGCTGTTCTCTGTCTGTCCTTCTCTCTCCTTCACTCTTCCGCGTTTGCTCTCTCGTTGCTCGCACGTGACCGTCGGTCATCTTTCTTCTTCTAACTTGAATTGCCTTCTTTCTCCCCTATCAGCTACAGGAATGGGACGCATTCTTGTCTGTCTCCTGTCAGAGCTTGTTTCTCCGCGTTCACCAATTCAACTCGTCTAGGCTTAGCAGCCCTTCCTGTTTGTTTTCACTCTCCTGTTTTTGACCCTCCGCAAAATCCCAAAATTTTATATAATTTGTTTTGCGGGAGCAACTGTTATGTCGAAAAATGTATCTTGTTGGGAAATGCTCGAAATACGAAGTAGAAAAACACCCAACAACTGATGAAGGGTCGTTTCTTTCACGTTACTTGTAGGTTACTTTGTTTCTTCGCTGTTCACAAAAAATGTTCGTATTCCATGTTTTCGTTTTCGTATTTCATATTGTTTCTGTTCCGTGGTGTCCTGTGCGCATATATGCAAGTATATACAAATATATGTATGTATATGTATGCATAGATATTTATATATTATTTATATCATTACATACACACATACAGCACACACACACATACACAACACACTCACACACACACATATATATATACATATGCATACATACATATATACATATATATATATATATACATATATACATATATACATATATGTATATATGTATATCTATATATATATATATATATATAATACATATATATATATATATATATATATATATATATATATACATATATATATATATATATATATATATTGTATATATATGTATATATATAATATATATAATATATTATATAATATATATATATATATATATATTATATATATATATGTATATATATGCCTGTGTATACGAATGTATGAATATAGTTAGGTTTTGTTCTGAGTGTATGTGCTTGTTAGTATGAATCAAGGACTTTCTCAAAGAAACTAAATAAAACTCAATAATTGAGAAAAATAAAAATTAATCGAATTATTCATATAAATGACAAACTAACAGAACTGTAATTCTGTTTCGACTCATGTCGTGTGTATATATATATATATATTTTCGGTTCTAGTAATTTTGTCTACATTTAAAAAACTTTTCTCTCTCGCCGCACCCCCACCCCGCCGCTTCTGACTCAAACCTTTCACACTTCATCTACCTCTAGTTCTACTTGATTTGATTTAACGTCAATTTTCTAGTTACACTTCTCTCTCCATAATCTTTTAAATGCTTGTATATTTGTTTGGTAATTTAATTGTCTCACCAATAATTACGACGAACACAACAACGCTTCATCCGCCAGACTGTTTCTCTTGCAATTATAATTATTTTCATCAACACATACTCTTATTATTATCATTATCATATATGTAAGTATACATATGTACGTACACACACACACACACATATATAAGTATACATATAAATTTGTATGTATGTGTGCGTGTATATATTATATATATATATATCTAATATATATATATATATATATATATATATATATATTATATATATAGTATATATATATATATATATATATATTATATATATATATATATATATATAGGCGCAGGAGTGGCTGTGTGGTAAGTAGCTTGCTAACCAACCACATGGCTCCGGGTTCAGTCCCACTGCGTGGCAATTGGGCAAGTGTCTTCTGCTATAGCCCCGGGCCGACCAATGCCTTGTGAGTGGATTTGGTAGACGGAAACTGAAAGAATCCTGTCGCATATATATATATATGTATATATATGTATGTGTGTGTATATGTTTGTGTGTCTGTGTTTGTCCCCCTAGCATTGCTTGACAACCGATGTTGGTGTGTTTACGTCCCCGTCACTTAGCGGTTCGGCAAAAGAGACCGATAGAATAAGTACTGGCCTTATAAAGAATAAGTCCCGGGGTCCTTTTGCTCGACTAAAGGCGGTGCTCCAGCATGGCCGCAGTCAAATGACTTAAACAAGTAAAAGAGTAAATGAGTAAAGAGTAATATATATGTGTGTGTGTGTGTGTGTGTAGAGGCACAATGTCCCAGTGGTTAGAGCAGCGGACTCGCGGTTTCGATTCCCAGACCAGGTGTTGTGAGTGTTTATTGAACGAAAACACCTAAAGTTCCACGAGGCTCCGTCAGGTGGATGGTAGCGATCCCTGCTGTACTCTTTCGCCGCAACTTTCTCTCACTCTTTCTTCTGTTTGGCCTGCTCGCTTAGCCAGCGAGATGGCGTAATTTGAAGGCTAAAACAATGCGAAGCGCATTGTGACCAGCGATGTATAGCAACATCTGATAGCCTGGTCGGTCATGGTGATCACGGTGATATGTGCGTGTGTGTGTGTATAAATGTGCGTAACCGTATATATATAATTATATATATTATATATATATATATATATATACTATATATATATACTTGTTTCAGTCATTTGAGCACACGCCCGGGACTTATTCTATTGTAAGCCCAAGTAAGTACTTATTCTATCGGTCTCTCTTTTGCCGAACCGCTAAGTGACGGGGACGTAAACACACCAGCATCGGTTGTCAAGCAATGCTAGGAGGACAAACACATACATATATAGATACATATATACGACAGGCTTCTTTCAGTTCCGTCTCTACAAATCACTCACAAGGCATTGGTCAGCCCGGGGCTATAGCAGAAGACACTTGCCCAAGATGCCACGCAGTGGGACTGAACCCGGAACTATGTGGTTGGTAAGCAAGCTACTTACCACACAGCCACTCCTGTGCCTATATGTGTCACATGCATACATATATATATATTTATACACACACACTCATTATATTATACAAGTATATCAAATACCATATAACCATTAACTCTTGATTTATTAGAGTCTTTTTCCACTTCGAAAGGATGTGACATAATTATCAGGTAGCAATTAAGACCAGCCCTACTTAAGAAAGTACGGTAATCTGAAGATTGAGGAATTCACCTAAGTTTCCATGCCATTAAGGAAAGGTCAGTCTTCCTGTCTGGAAACAAAAGGCCAGTTTTGGAGGCGTGTTTTTGGCTCACCTGGACAATTGCCTGACTTTATCTTTCGTAGCCAAGGGACTTAAACTTATATAGAAAAGAATAGAAAACATTTATGGCTTAAATAATTTGCATAATGTAAACAAGAATGAGCCCAGAGAAATAACTGAAACTGGCTAGAAGCATGTATATGCACAATACAGATAAATACAGGTATATCAAATGTTATACAACATAAATTTATGATTTATTAAAGCTATTCCCGCCTCGAGAAGATTTTTCTTTTATATCCCTCTCTATTGTTTTCTCTTTACTACTAAAGCTCATCTCACTGTTACCCGTTTGTTGTCAGTTTTCGTATAGTTTCCATATCTACCGAAAATCTTTATTCCTGCCGCTACGTTCTGAGTTCAAATTCCGCCGAGGTTGACTTTGCCTTTCATCCTTTCGGGTCGATAAATTAAGTACCAGTTACGCACTGGGGTCGATATAATCGACTTAATCCGTTTGTCTATCCTTGTTTGTCCTCTCTGTGTTTAGCCCCTTGTGGGTAGTAAAGAAATAGGTATTTCGTCGCCGTTACGTTGTGTTCAAATTCCGCCGAGGTTCGACTTTGCCTTTATCCTTTCGGGTCGATAAATTAAGTACCATTTACGCACTGGGGTCGATA
>NW_021830654.1:2500-4246 GCF_006345805.1 Octopus sinensis | reverse complement strand
TGCCTGGTGTACCTTTATCAGACGGGTGGAGTCATGATGGCTATATTGGGCTTCGTATATTTTACCCCAGTGTCACTTTGATGGCATGAACTGCTCTCTCACTCAATATAATAATAAAAATAAAACTAATAATAATAATAATAATAATAATAATAATAATAATAATAATAATAATAATAATAATAATGAGGATGATGATGACAATAATACCAGAAACTACCAGGCTAGCGTTCTTCAAAACGGTTCTGACCCTAAATGCAGATTCTGGGAAAACACCGAAAATTGTTTTACCCTTCTCTCTGATGACTCCGTCTGCTCACTGCTTTAGCAACACGAACAACAACAACGACAGATTTTATCAGTATGAAGGGTTTATGGTGTTAGCGAATAAGAACAAATATATACACATATACAGGAAAATAAGGAACAGTGAAAGATTTATAGTGAGTAAGAGGAGTACAAAGTCTGAAATTTTGGAGAAGGGGCTAGTCGATTATATGGACCCCAGTGTTCAATTCGTACCATATTTTATTGACCCCCAAAAGGATGAAAGGCAACATTGACCCCGATAGCACAATAGCAATATATGATATTAAACAACAAAAATAGTAGTAATCATATAGAATAACATAACGAAAGAAAGCATTTCCGATATAAAGACAAAGTCTGTCTTTAAAAGGTGTTTCTGGGATCCTCCATTTTCTTTTACTCAAAGCCAAAAACTTCTCCGCATCCCTTCGCATATCCTTCTAAAATAAATAGCAAAAATAGGCTTGGGATGTCCTTAAACACACTTCAGCTTCTTACTCTTAGCAATGCTAGCATAACAGCTAGCAGGAGAAAACGCAATGACACTTTCAAGTTTTATGTACTCAAAGATATATATGTATATACATGTGTTTTTGAACGTTCTGAGTTCAAATTCCGCCGAGGTCGACTTTGCTTGTCATCCTTTCAGGGTCGATTAAATAAGTACCAGTTACGCACTTGGGTAGATATAATCGACTTAATCCATTTGTCTGTCCTTGTTTGTCCTCTCTGTGTTTAGCCTCTTGTGGGTAGTAAAGAAATAGGTATTTCGTCTGCTGCTATGTTCTGAAATCAAATTCTGCCGAGGTCAACATTGCCTATCATCCTTTCGAGGTCGATAAATTAAGTACCAGTTACGCACAAAGTTACATGACTCGTGCCTAAGTAGAAAGGAATAAGCATAAATACATCCCTATATTCATTTATACTTGCATATAATAGGCGTAGGAGTGGCTGTGTGGTAGGTAGCTTGCTTAACAACACATGGTCCTGGGTTCAGACCCACTGCGTGGCACCTTGGGCAAGTATCTTCTACTATAACCACGGGCCGACCAAAGCCTTGTGAGTGGATTTGGTAGACGGAAAATGAAAGAAGCCCGTCGTATATATGTATATGTATGTATGTATATATATATATATATATACATATATATAAATATATAAGTATATATATATATATGTATATATATATATATATGTGTGTATGTGTGTGTTTGTGTGTCTGCGTTTGTCCTCCCAACATCGCTTGACAACCGATGCTGGTGTGTTTACGTCCCCGTCACTTAGCGGTTCGGCAAAAGAGACCGATAGAATAAGTACTAGGCTTACGAAGAATAAGTCCTGGGGTCGATTTGCTCGACTAAAAGGCGTTGCTCCAGCATAGTCACAGTCAAATGACTGAAACAAGTAAAGAGATAGAGAAATAGTAGTAAACAC
>NW_021830653.1:0-4251 GCF_006345805.1 Octopus sinensis | reverse complement strand
GACAACACAAGCAACGCTTTCAAGGTTTTCGATGAAGTTTTCAGGAATAACCCAATAAGTTTACTATTAATTCCGTCAAATATTCAGGGGTCCTGCTAGTATATTATAAAACGTATTTTCTCCTTCAGGTTATGAATATATTTAATTGTATCTTTATTAATTTTATGTTGAATTTATTCGTTAATCAGCATGTCTGTATATTTAATGCAGTTTCGATATTTTATTTGATTTAATATCAACGAATCTCGTTCAGTACTTAATGTATATCGTGGCCATTTACTACTTTCAGGTGGAAAATCTTTGCAATAACTTACACATTTTTAATCTGCCACTAACAGATTGAATTTGGAAAATGCACGTCAGTTTCTTTTACTCTTGTTTGTATGTATGTGTGTTTTGTTTCATGTATATATTCTCCTAAATATAGTTGCATGTCTAGACATGCTCATATATACTTCAATTATAAACTTCTGGAAAGGTTTACAGACTTTTACAGTTCCAGATATGGCTTCGATCTATAGTCTTCGGATCAACTTTCTCTTTTCCAGTTTTTAGAAACCTAATTTCTCACGACTGGTATTTAGGTATATATTTAGGTATGTATGTATGTATGTATGTATGTATGTATGTATGCATGCATGCATGCATGCATGCATGCATGCATGCATGTATGTATGTATGTATGTTGGTAGGTAGGTAGGTAGGTATATGTCACGATGTATGTACACTATATATATACACATACATACATGTATGTATATATGCATATATTTAAGTATGCATGTACGTATGTATGTATGAATGTATCTACGTACGTATATAAATACATAGATTTATGTATGTTAACATAATGCAAATATATATACATACATGCAAACACATATACATATACATATGTATATGTGTGTGTGTGCATATATATATAAGTACGACATACAGGTAGAGATGTATTACTTGAACACATTGTCAGATTGTCAGAATTAGATCCTGTAGTCATTGGGTATTTCTGATCTTACCGCATATACCCTTGACCAGCTGATTGAACGTAAGTGACTGTGTGATAAGAAGCTTGCTTCCCAACCACATGCTTCCGGGTTCAGTGCCACTTGGGCAAGTGTCTTCTACCGTAGTTTTGGGCCGACCAAAGCCTTTTGAGTGGATTTGGTAGACGGAAACTGAAAGAAGCCCATCAAAATGTTCATGAAAACCTGGTGTACATTTCTCAATCTTATTTCTTTGTTGCCCACAAGGGGCTAAACATAGAGGGGACAAACAAGGACAAACAAAGAGATTAAGTCGATTACACCGACCCCAGTGTGTAACTGGTACTTAATTTATCATATTCTGTATTACACTGAATCTCCCTGAGAAATACCTATTTCTTTACTACCCACAAGAGGCTAAACACAGAGAGGACAAACAAGGACACCTAACGGATTAAGTCGATTATATCGACCCCAGTGCGTAACTGATACTTATTTAATCGACTCCGAAAGGATGAAAGGCAAAGTCAACCTCGGCGGAATTTGAACTCAGAACGTAGCGGCAGACGAAATACCGCTAAGCATTTCGCCCGGCGTGCTAACGTTTCTGCCAGCTCGCCACATTTCTCACTCTTGCAACTCAAAGTAGAATGATTTTCTCCAATCTCTCAAATATTTCAGCACAAATATTCTAAAGTAACTGTGCTTTCGTCCCTAAATCTTTTACCATTCCTTTCACAAAAATTTACTGGTATTGCCATAGGGCTTACATGAACAAGTGACACTAAAATCGGATTCAAACTTTAGTTCAGGGCCAGCAATTTCGGGGAAGGTGATAAGTCGCTTACATCGACCTCACTGCTCAACTGGTACTTATTTTATCGACCCTGAAGGAACGAAAGGTAAAGTGGACCTTGGCTGAATTTGAACTCAGAACGTAAAGATAGATGAAATGCTGTTAAGCGTTTTAGCCTGGAATACTAACGACTCAGCCTGCTCGCCGTCTTCCACATACATTATATATATATATAAACACATATAAAACATACATTATATCTATAAACACATATATACTCATATATGCATGTATGTATATCAATCTATCTATTCATCTCTCTCTCTGTATACATACATACATACATACATACATACATACATACATACATAACTTAGGCTTTAAACTTTTTCACAATGCTAGCAATTTCGCGGAAAACGATAAGTCGATTTCATCGACCCCACCGCCTAACTGGTACTGATTTTATCGATTCCAAAAGGCTGAGAGGCAAAGCTGACCTCGGCGGAGTTTGAACTCAGAACTTAAAAGACGGGCGAATTGCCACTAAGCGGTTTGCTCGGCGTGCCAATAAATCTGCCTGCTTGGCGATTTCACATACAAATATATACATTAAAATGCATCTATACAGCGTTTACATGTTTTGTGTTTGTGTATATTTGTGCGTTCGTCTGTTTTGCACCGTGTAGTTAAACGTATTTGTGCATATGCATGTGTATGCATGTATTATGTATAAGAGTGTTTGCAAGTCACTGCATTCATATTAATTTTGAGGAACTTAACACAGCAATTTTTAACTCCGGAAATGAATGCAACAAATTTTAGAGTTCATCGTAACAAGATTTCTGCTGTCTCGTTACACAAGAAGTCATTGCCTTGCTAACGAAGCCAGAAAAGAAAATGGCCAACAGACATTAAACGTCATATGTAGAAATAAATGAAAGGTTGTTACACTCACTAACACTCACATGTACACAAGCACGAATAAACACCCACTCACGTATGCCACATATATACAGATATGTGTATGTATATATGTATATATGTATATATATATATATATATATATATATATATTTATAGAAATATATATATGTATATGTATATAGTATAAGTATATAATATTATATGAAACATTTTAATAGAAATGTATGTATGTATATGTATATCTTTATATATGTATATATTATATATATATATATATATATATATATATATTTCCTTATATATAATATATATATAAACATACATATATGCATGTCAATCTATCTATTCATCTCTCTCGCTTTCTCTCTCTTCTAATATATACACACACACACACACACACACAATATATATATATATATATATATATATATATATATATATATATATATATATATATATATATATATACAATATTATATTATATATATATATAAACATGTATATATACACACTCTTTTTTTCACGTTTCAATACTTTGACTGCGCCCATGCTGGAGCACCGCCTTTAGTCAAAGAAATCAGCCTCAGGACTTTTTTGTATGCCTACTAATGTTTTATCGGTCTAAATATAGATACTTGCCCAAGGGTCACGCAGTAGGACTGAATCCGGAGCCATGTGGGTGGGAAGCAAGCTTCTTACCACACAGCCACGCCTATATATATATAATATATATATATTATATTATATATAATAAATAATAATAATAATACATATATATATATATATATATATATATAATATATATATATTTCTGTATATACAAGCGCAGGAGTTGCTGTGTGGTAAGTAGCTGGTTACCAACCACATGGTTCCGGGTTCAGTCCCACTAGGAGTGGCTGTGTGGTAAGTAGCCTGTTTACAAACCACATGGTTCCGGGTTCAGTCCCACTGCGTGGCACCTTGGGCAAGTGTCTTCTACTACAGACTCGGGCCGAACAAAAACCTTGTGAGTGGATTTGGTAGACGGAAACTGAAAGAAGCCCGTCGTATATATGTATATACATACATACATATATATATATATATATATACATATATACATACATGCATATATATATATATGTATATACATACAACTATATATATATATATACGTATACATATATACATACATGCATATATATATACATATACTATATATATATATATATATATATATATATATATATATATATAAAAATATTAGGGAATAAATCCAAATTTACAGGGAAAAAATCAGATTTAGGATTAAATCCAATTCATAGTAAAATATTATATAATATTAATTAGAGACAAAACCACTATTTTGCAAAACAAAACAAGGAAAGACTTAATCAATACATAAATTTTAATAAATAAAAAAAACGCCACTACAATTGTTTATGTCTTGAACGACAATCTTCAGGTGGATTTCCGATCTAAAATATCAATATTTTAAAATATAAGTATAAAAAATAATTTTAAAATACTTATAATATCAATGAAAAAATATAAATATATAATCTATAT
>NW_021830652.1:0-4226 GCF_006345805.1 Octopus sinensis | reverse complement strand
TTTTGGTAGTTTTGGAATGTTATTAGCAGAGAAGTGATGGTATGTAGCCTAGAGGTTAGGGTGTTGCACCCATGATTACAAGATGGTGGTTTCGATCTCCTGCCCGGACACTGTGGTTTTAGACAAAACATTCTATTTCACCTTGCTCCAGTCCACTCGACTGTAAATGATTAAACCTGCGACGGACTGACGTCCCACTGAAATTAGAGGATGTTGTGATTGCGGTCACTTATGCGCCGTGGAACCCGGCTAATAGACCTAATGGGTGCTTGGATTCGAACCAGTAATGTCAAGATATTAATGATGATGATATTGGTGAAATTGAGAATCTGTCAAAACTAATAGAGTTTAGAGATTAGTGGCGTGATGTAGTGAAACACATCTTCGTTGCGGACGCTGGAAGATTACAATATCTGCAATTTTATATTTTTCAAATTTCATTATAAATAAATATTAATGAAATGAATTCCAATTTTCAAAATTGAAATTTTCATTAAATTTAAATTAAATTAAATATTAATGCAAATTCTTCATTTGTAAATTCTTAATAAATATGTTATTATTAACAAAACTACTGTTTAACTATCAATTAATTACAGAATTAATATTATCTGTTATTAACAACAGTGGTAAAGTTTTGTTCTCAACTTTTCGTATGACAGTTAACACATCAGTTAGTGTATAGCATTTAAGGAAAAAAAATACTATAAAACTTGGCTTTATTTCCTTCCATTGGAGGACAGAAAACAACGAGAGAGATAGTGATGCACTCTCAATTATATTAATAGATTATGTCAATTCATTTTTCATTTATTTCTTCCTTTATTATTTTTTCTATCTAATTTAAGTATTACGATCTTTATATTCTTTTCCTTTCTTGGTTCCATACTCGCGGTTTCATTTATAATAAGTTGTCAGATAATTTCGTTCGTTTTGTTTCCAATGTTATTCGAATTAATACGAATAATATTTTTATGTTATAGTTTTGTGAGGGTTTTTTATTTTGTGGCTCTATTATTGTTTTATAAATTTCGCTTTCCGTTATTTAATTTTGGATGAATTTTGCCTCTCTTCAAATATTCATAAATATGACGATGGCTTCCCAAGTATATAAAAAAACCGGTATTTTCGACATCTGCTCCACTTCGCGTTCTTTTTTTTCTTCTTTTTTTTTAGTTTCATCTCAGAGCTACGGCCATGCTGATGCACCGCCGTTCTGTCAATATTCCAAAGCTGACAATATCAATCGAAATAGTTTTTACAGAAATTGTTACGCCAGTTTTCACACGATGAGGTAAAATTCGATCTCGCAAACTCTCTGCGTTCAGTTTTATGCGGATCGATTGAACGATCTTATCCATGAAGTCCCGAACAATTCCACTAACGAATTGACCCAGCAAATATGATGCTCTCCAGACACTGTAGCGCGTAACCTTTTCTCAGTGAGTAAGGTCCACGTACTCGGTGCGCAAGGGGCCTCACATTCTGAACGTAAGTTACGTATTCCAGTGCTCGCTTAACACCAAACTGTTCGTGGGCTCAGAGATTTCTTTAAGCATCGTCGCAGGTGATGAAAAATGGTTTCTGCGTCTATATGAAGAAAAGAAAATAACGGCTGAGACCCGACATCCAAGCCACATCTCGAACCAAGCCAGAGCTACATCCATGGAAGACAAAGTTCTAGGTTTGGTGAGATTAGAAAGAGCCACTGCACTATGAAATACTTGAAAACAATCTCAGGGTTGATAAAGAGATTTAACGTTCAGCAAATACAACGGCTCAACAAGGTAATCCAACTGAAATAGACTGGCTCACGACACTGCGTGCTTGTCCCTCACGACAACGCTTGCTTTGACGTCAATAATTTGACCTAAAATGCTATTCGAGAGTGCAGGTGGGAAATTCTATCGCATCCGCCCTACTTTACCGGCATAGCACCTTTAGATTAATTCAATTCAATTCAATTTTTATTGGCTCAAAAAGCAAAACCAAGGCCATGTAAGGGGACAAGGAGTTATGTACAGGGAGGGTGGTCATACAAAGAGTTCAGGCCATTTCTGGTCAAGAGAGACTTTGAACCGAGTGGTCGTCGGCATCTTCACTATCTCGTCCGGCAGCTTATTCCACGGATCCGCTAACCGGGCGGAGAAAGCCCCTCTCCTTCGACTGAGATGAAATCGTCGTAGATAGAGCTTTTCGGAGTGACCCCACAGCCCATGCTCTGCAGCAGGAGTGAAGAACAGCTCTTTCGAGAGGTTACACTTTCCGCTTATGATGTTGTGAGCGAGAATGAGATCACCACGGCGTCGTCGTTTTTCGAGAGAATGAAGGTCGAGCGTCTTCAGCCTTTCTTCATAAGACAAATGCTTGAGACCAAGAAACATGCGGGTAGCCAGCTTCTGGACTCTTTCGAGATGATGCATGTCTTTGAGGAGATAAGGGGAAGAGGCTTGAATCCCATACTCCAATATGGGTCTCACCAGCGTGACATAGAGCGGTAGGAATATGACTGCTGTGAGCATTCCGAATGACCGTTGAATCAAAAACAGAACTCCGCGTGCTTTATTAAGCCGTTCCATCACACACACCCTATGCTACTAATATAGCACCTTTAGATGATTACCTGTTTACGGTTACTCTCCAAGAGACTGGCAGGCGAGTCGTTCAACAGCGACGTGGAACTGAAAACGTGGCTCGATAATTCTTCGAGACAAGAACTTGAAATTTCTACCGTCATGACAATGACAGATTAGAGGAACGTGGGCAAGAAGTCGTGAGCAACCAGGGAGAATACATAAATCGATATCAAATTTTGGTACAAGGCTAGCAATTTCAGAGGAGGGGGTAAGCCGATTACATCGACGCCGGTACGCGGCGAGCTGGCAGAAAAGTTAGCACGCCGGAAGAAATGCTTAGCGGTATTTCGTCTGCCGTTACGTTCTGAGTTCAAATTCCGCCGAGGTCAACTTTGCCTTTCATCCTTTCGGGGCGATAAAATTAAGTACCAGTTACGATCTGGGGTCGATATAATCGACTTAATACCTATGTCTGTCCCTGTTGTCCCCTCTATGTTTAGCCCCTGTGGGTAATAAAGAAATAGGTATTTCGTCTGCCGTTACGTTCTGAGTTCAAATTCCGCCAAGGTCAACTTTGCCTTTCATCCTTTCGGGGTCGATAAATTAAGTACCAGTTACGCTCTGGGGTCGATATAATCGACTTAATACCTATGTCTGTCCTTGTTTGTCCCCTCTAAGTTTAGCCCCTTGTGGGTAATAAAGAAATAGGTATTTCGTCTGACGTTACGTTCTGAGTTCAAATTCCGCCGAGGTCGATTTTGCCTTTCATCCTTTCGGGGTCGATTAAATAAGTACCAGTAAATCAGTGGGGTCGATATAATCGACTTAATCCCCTTGTCTGTCCTTGTTTGTCTCCTCTATGTTTAACCCCCTGTGGGCAATAAAAAAATTATTATTAACCTACCTAAGGTGATGCATTTGTCTGTTCTAGTTTGTCCCTTCTGTGTTTAGCCACTTGTAGGCAGTAAAGAAATAGGTACACAACTCGTACTTATTTTATCTACCCCGAAAGGATGAAAGGCAAAGTCGGCCTCGGTGGAATTTGAACTCGGAACATAAAGACGAACGAAATGCCGGTAAGCGGCCCTGAAAGAGGACAATTAAAACGAATGAAATAAAAAGCGAACGAATTTATCTGACAAGTCAATATATTTTAGCTTTATCTTTTACTTGTTTTAGTCATAAGACTACGGCCATGCTGGGGCACACTAACTTAAAGAATTTTTAATCAAATTAGTCGACCTCAATTCTTATCTTTTATATATATATATATATATATTTTTTTTACTTGTTTCAGTCATTTGACTGCGGCCATGCTGGAGCACCGCCTTTTAATCGAGCAAATCGACCCCGGGACTTATTCTTTGTAAGCTTGGTGCTTATTCTATCGGTCTGTTTTGTCGAACCCCTAAGTGACGGGGACGTAAACACACCAGCATCGGTTGTCAAGAAATGCTAGGAGGACAAACACAATCACACAAACACATACACACACACACATATATATATATACACATATACGACAGGCTTCTTTCAGTTTCCGCCTACCAAATCACTAACAAGGCATTGGTAGGCCCGGGCTATAGCAGAAAGACACTTACCCGGAACCATGTGGTTGGTAGCAAGCCTACTTACCACACAGCCACTCCT
>NW_021830651.1:0-4059 GCF_006345805.1 Octopus sinensis | reverse complement strand
TGTGTGTCTGTGGTGTCCCCCTAGCATTGCTTGACAACCGATGCTGGTTATGTTTATGCCCCCGTTACTTAGCGGTTCGGCAAAAAGAGACCGATAGAATAAGTACTGAGCTTACAAAAGAATAAGTCCCGGGGTCGAGTTGCTCGATTAAAAGCGGTGCTCCAGCATGGCCGTAGTCAAATGACTGAAACAAGTAAAAAAGTAAAAAAGAAAGAGTAAAGAGTCCAGTCCAGTCCAATCAAGAACTGGGGTCGACGATATCGGCTACATGCTTCCCCTAAAAACCGTTGGCCTTGTGCTTAAATCGGGCGCCATTAAAAATCCTTTCAAAGCCTAAAGTTTTGAGGAGGAGGATAATCGATTACATCGACCCACCCCACCTTATTCCAGTATTTGATTGGTACTTATTTTATCGATCCGAAAAGATGAAAGACAAAGTCGACCTCGGTGAAATTTGAACTCAACAACGCAAACCCGAAGCAAATGTCACAAAACGTTTTGTCCGGCGTGCGCTAATGAATCTGCCAGCCCGCTACCTTTAAAAACTCTTAAATATGAAGGTGGTGAGCTAGCAGAATCGTATCTAGAGTGTGTGCTGCCCGGGGTAAACCCCACACACATACACACACGGGTCCCCAGATCTTTACTCTTATATAATCTTATACAGCATACCCAAAAATGCCAGTGTCACCCCTTTATTCCCCACCACCACCGCCATCACTAACTACTGTTTTGGGTAATCATTCCAGCTCTTTACGTTCCGTTCTGTATTTATCGGCCCCCGTAGGAATGAAATATTCAGTTTCCAATCAAATAACAGGGTTCGGCAAAGACTTCGATCCGACCCTACAACGATTCCGCCAATTGCATGGCTTCGCAATATCCTATTGGACCTCAATGCTTAACCTTTTTCAAAACTATTTCATCGAAGAATATAATAAAAGTCTGTGATTTTGAAATCATTTGTCTTTTAATTGTTTTATCATTGGACTGCGGCCATGCTGGGGCACCATCATGAAGGCTTTGTCGACACCAGTAGTAATGTCTTAAAACCTGTTACTTACACTAATGGTCTCTTTTACAGAACCGCTTAGCTATAGGGACGTAAACAAACCAAAACCGGTTGTCAAGCGGTAGCAGATATACACGCATATGTACGCACCCCCCACACACTTACATACACACACACATACACACACATGCACACACACACACACACATAAATTATACATCTATAGTACCAAAAACCCCAACGTTGCCATCAGGATACAGAAGTAGATACTGCAACAGCTTGGGCTTTCAAAGGCCCGCTGCTCTTCAATATCCTCCCACAAAGCCCGAGAGACCTGCATGGCGTGGACGTAGGCTTTTTCAAAAGAAAGCTGGATCTCTTTGTGTCAAGAGTTCCAGAAGAACTTACCTCAAGGCAAGAAACGCAGATGAGGGCAGCAACGTCAAAGTCCCTCGTCCACCAAATGTCACACATCAGAGGCGGTATAGTGAAAGTATAGCAAAGTAAACGGCGGTGCCTAAGCATGGCCGCAGTTCTTGGACTGGTGACTGTGGGGTAAGAAGCTTGCTTCCTAACCACATGGTTCAGGGTTCAGTCCCACTGCATGGCATCTTAGGCAAGTGTCTTCTACTATAGCCTCGGGCCGCCCAAAGCCTTGTGAGTGGATATATGGTAGACGTAGTCTGAAAAGAAGCAAGCCCATCGTATATATATATATATATATATATATATATATATATATATATATATATAATATATATGTATGTATGGTATGTATGTATGTATATGTTTGTGTTTGCCCCCTCACCATCGTTGACAACCGATGTTGGTTGTGTTACATCCCCATAACTTAGCAGTTCAGCAAGAAAACCGATAGAATAAGCACTAGGCTTTTAAAGAATAAGTCCTGGGTCGAATTGTTCAACTAAAGGCGGTGCTCCAGCATGGCTGCACTCAAATGACTGAAACAATAAAAGGATATATATATAATATATATATATATACATATATAATATATATATAGATAATATATGGGTGTGTGTGTGTGTGTGTGTGTGTATGTATGTATGTATAATGTGGTAGAAGACATTTGCCCAAGGTGCCACGCAATGGGACTGACCCTGCAACCACATCGCTGCAAGGCGAGTTTCTAAACCACGCAGATGCCTCTATTAGTACATACGAACCACATTAAGTTAAATTATAAACATCTCAGAAAACACATCTACATGAAAAACAATAATTTGCACTGACTTAACTATTTTTTTCAAGCTGGTGTCTCTGGGTTATATATTCTGTTAACCATTTTAGGTTCTATGTTAATCTGTGTATATTACAATTCAATTTCAGAGTGATTCTTTAATCACTGTTTGTTCAACATTGTGATGTTTTTGTATTTGCTTAAATAATTACAGTAATATTAGTCATTGTCTAATTTTTTTTTTCTCTTTTATACTGAGAATTATTTCTAATTAGGTTTTTAATGCACCTTGAATTAAATACGTTCACATTAGAATTGTAACTGAGTTTAAGTGTGTCACTTAAGTCTCTGAAGACAAAAATTCATTATTTATCTTTGAAAAAATGTACTAAAATTCATTCTATAACGTTTAAATGAACTAATTTATGCCACTTACGTCTCTGAAGGCAAAAATTTATTATTTATCTTTGAAAATTATAGTAAATTTCTTTCTGCAATTTTAAATCGAATAAAATTATGTCGCGTATATTTATCTTTGAAGATAAAACAGTATATGTCGCTGAGAAAAATATATTAGAATTTGTTGTGTGAATTCTCCAGTAATATAAGAATATTCTTCAATGAAAAATGTACTAAAATTCGTTCTGTCGTATTTAATTGAACTAAACCATGTCGCTTATATCTCCGAAGACAAAACGACATAGATATCATTGAAAATATATGGTGAAATTCGTTCTGCAACTTTTAACCCATTTAAATTATGTCGCCTGGGATCTTTTCGGTTTGAACGGCAGTTTTTTAAAATAATTTCCACGTAACTAAACACTTTTAAACTTCGTATACTGGTAGAATGTGTTTATAAAACATCTTTTTCTCTTGGCTTTATTGAGAAAATTCTATAGTTTGTAAGATATTTGCTGTTTTTTTTTTTTTTCTTCAATTTCTGCAATTTCAGCCAATCGCTGACGTCCATTGAGTTAAAAAAAACATTCTGTGCCGTATGAATATGTCCCTCGTTTAAGAAACAGATTGGGTTTATTTACATTTGCGAAGAAAAAAAAAGATACCCTCCCCTAACCCTAACCCTAACTAACCCTAAGCCTAAAACAGACTGAAATGCAATAGATCGATACCAGGGTCATAATTATGGGTGACAATTTCATGACACCGCTAGAAAAAACTGCCGTTCAAACCGAAAAGATCCGACAAAAGATTGTTAGGGAAAACGCATTGATATTCGTTGCAAGAATTCTCCAGCAATATAAATATATATATATATATATATATATATATATAAATGCTTTTCTGAATGACTGAAGCGACCTGCTTTTCAAAATGTCGTCTCCTGCTGCTTTACTCGTTCGCCGTATAAAAATGTCAGCTGATATAAACAAATTACCAGCTGTTCAAAACGGCTGGTTACTGTTGTTTAATCAATCACTCGTTTAAAAAATGCCGGCTGCTGTCGCTGGATTCCTTGTTTGTTGTTGTTTGTGTTGCTTGTTATCATTATTTATTATCGTTTGTTTTTTATAAACGGTTTAATGGAATTAGTTCCGACAAAATACTAAAACTTGACAACCTGGACACATCGTAAAATGTTCTCTGTCTGTGTGTGTGTGTGAGTGAATGTATACAGTTTACATTCTAACTGTACAACGTATTACTTGAGATGGTGGCAATGCTGTTGGGGTTTTTTGGGTTTTTTTTTTTCCTTTATGCTTTTCTATAGTTGCTTGCCGTCGCTACGCTTCAAGTTCGAATCGCGCCGAGATAGCCAACAACTGCGCTTTGCATTTCAGGGTCGCTTATGTCTCTTTTTATCTCTTACGCGTTTCAGTCATTG
>NW_021830650.1:0-3957 GCF_006345805.1 Octopus sinensis | reverse complement strand
TATAATATATATATATATATTCAGTCATTTAACTGCGGCCATACTGGTGTACCCCTTTAGTCGAACACATCGATCCAGGACTTATTCTTTGTAAGCCTAATACTTATTCTAAAGGTCTGTTTTGACGAAAAACCAGGTTACAGTAACCCAAACACAACATACGTTGTGAAAGCAGTGGTGGGGGATAATTTCAATATAGTACACCCCCCCGACACAACACACACACACACACACGTAAATACATGTGTATAAATATAAAGCTACCAAATTTTATAAGCTAATTGCACCGTTCGGAGAGGACGCACTCCATATGTTATATGTATATATATATATGTGTATACATATCTATATACATTTATATTATATATATACGTATATATGTATGCATATGTGTGTATGTGTGGTTATATATATGATATACACAGGCGTGTGAGTGTGTGTATATTTATATATATATATGTATTGTACGTATGTATTTATGTATGTATGTATGTATGTATGTATTGTATGTATGTATGTATGTATGTATGTATGTATATATATATATATATATATATATATATATATATATATATATATATATGACATTGTGAATAATACAATTCGAGGCGTATTTTGATGTCTTGGTTACTTTTAGTTCTGCAGAATCTTCTAACATATGATGGTTGGCTGAAAAGTTCAGAGGCTGACAGTAAACCAGTGGCGCTAGAGATGGAACATTTTGCATGCATTCATTTCAGCTATGCTTATTAATAATTGCATTGTTTTTTTTTCTTCAGGTAAACTGACCAGCTACCTGTTCCATGTGACTTCAGAAGTAACTGAAAGCGACTTCTTTCGGAGATGGACAAAAGTTAGCATCGTGGTGGTTTAAGGGTTTATCCCCTAATGACATATACAGACATGGTTGCCGCATTAGAAGATGCTCCATTTTAATCAGCTGTGTAAAAGGAGGCATCGGAATTTTGGAGGGGATGAGAGGGTCTTGAAGATGACCAAAGCTCTGGATATCCTGGAAGTCAGGAAGGAATTGAGAGAGAGGACGCCCCCAAAATAGCTGGAGTCGGGATGCTGAGGATGAGCCGAAGAAAGAAGGTTCAAACTGAAGAAAAGCAGAAAAGACAGCCCAGCGTCTATAAGTGTAGACAAAAGTTGTCGATGATCCATGTTGCATATGGCGCGAAGGGTTTAAGCACAAAAACGTAAAACACTTTGACTGGTTTCTATTGAATATAAATAAAGTCATTATTGGAATCGGTAGCGGGAAAGCAATGGTGACTCATAGAAAGATCTGAGGGGGCCCTCTGCTAACAATACTCTTGTAAATACAGCATTGATCCAAGAAAACTAGTTCCAATCTGTTGGAGGGCACGATTTACGGTAGACGGACAATTCGTCGACGGACAGTTGGCCAACAGATAATTGGCCGACAGACAACTTACAGACTGGACAATTGACCGATTGGACAATTACCGAAAGGACAATATCTCGACTATTATTTAAAAACAAACTCCGTGATCGATACTTCTGTATGCCGACTTGTTGTCTAATCGGCGAATTGTCTGTCGACGAATTGTCTGCACACGCAAATTATACCCTAAATTCCACCCGCATGAATACAATACATGTCTAAGAATATATGTTTCTACTTTTACAATTTCGCAAGCATGAAGTTTACATATTTAATCATATTTTTTCTAATATCCATGCTCCTTGTAATTGAGATTTACGGAGACGTTAAATTCGGGTATTTTATTAAAATATTGCAATTAAATTAGAGGAAATTGAATGAAAGCAATCTATAAAATGTTCTTCCGAAAATTTATTTTCTTTTAGGTTCGATATTTCTCCTCATATTGTCGTTCTCAGGCGATTATTATTAATCTCGTTGGATAATATACGGAAAGAAGGAGGAGAAGAAGAAAAAATGAGAATTATAATAATAGTGAGTCTCAAAGGATTTGCTAGGTTTTAGCGTTGAGTTGGTTTCACGTAATTGAAGGTGTGTGGAAACTAAACGATGTTAGCTCCCTTTAATTTATAGTAAATAAGAGAGAGAGAGAGAGAGGTGGGAGGAGAAAACAGTGAGATAAATATATGCGTTGTTACGAATAGACGGAAAAAAAGACAGATATATAAGTAGTTATGATGTAATATGAAATTGAGAGAGTGAGAGAGATATATTTAAAAGTGGTTATAGAGAAATATTATAAGAAACAAGCGGATATATTAGCAGATATAGTGTGCAAGAAGAGAGAGAAATATAGATAGGGAGGTTGTTATAGAAAGATAGTGAAAGAGAAAGAAAGATTTATACCTTATAACTTCTTACTTTATAACTACTAATATATTTGTCTTTTTCTAATGGGTAGTTATAGAGTGATGGTGAAAGAGAGAAATATAAGATTCAGAAGGGGTTGGAAAAAGTGGCTCCATATTTAAGCGGACGAGGAAACTTAATATTTTAATGAGGATTTCGAAATAAAGAAGGATTGAAAGAATAAAAATATGAAACAGTGCAAAGAAGACGATTAAATTAAATGGTTTTAGTTACGATAGAACTAGGAGAGCACACGAAGATGAAAGAGGGAAAATTATTATGTGCAGCGAGAGAAAATAGTTACGCTCATACATACATACATCATACATACATACATACATACATACATACATACATTTGCGTATATATGTATTTACAAGATATACACAAATACAAAAGCAAACATATATACTTATGTAAATGTAGAAACACCTACGTACATGTGTGAACACAGATGTGCATATATATATGTGTGTGTGTACACATATAATAATGCATGTATATGCTTACAAATAGATACATTCAATCATATATATATTATATACATACGTATATATAGGCGTGTGTATGTGTATAAGTAATATGCCTTCATACATTTATTCACGTGTGTGTATCTTTATGTACCCGTTATATTGTATTATATAACTGTATACGCACACAAACACACATATACATGCATATATTTACAATTATATATATATATCCATATATATATGTTTATACATATCTGTAAGTATATATGTTTATATATATATATATTCATATATATATATATATATCAACACACACACACACATATATATGTATATATATATATGTCTGTGTGTTTGTACTCGCATACTCACACATACTTGTATTAGAATAATCTCTTTCTTGTGTTAAATATATTTCAGTATCGCAAAATCCGTCGTCAGGAGGCGTTGCAGTTGAGATAATATCTCAGAGAAAATATAAGAAGCAAATATGTTTCTTTATGTCAATGAAAACTTAACATCCTTATATATGTACGTGTGTGTGTGCTCACGAGAATGTCTGCGTGTGTGTGTGCTCGCGAGGATGTCTGCGTGTGTGTGTGTGTGTGTGTGTGTGTGTGTGTGTGTGTGCGTGTGTTTATCCATATATCTGTATATATAAATTCAGGAAAAGAGCATTAATATGTGTTACTAATGTATTGTTTGTTTCATACTTGTCTAACGTCAAATGTTTGTCTTGGAAAATGGAAATATAATGAGAATAAAATGGTTCTCAATTCTGGAAAATATGATTCTTTATGACCAGCAGGAAATTTATTTTAAATTAATTTAAATTGCCATATTATATTTAGCTTCATATTTATGTATATGCATCGTAAGCAGTTATGCATAGAAATTTTCGGCGTGCATATATACATCTATTCGCGCGCACACATATATGAACACATAACATAATACAAAACACTACAAACCTTTCAATTAATACCATTAATCCCCATACATTACAAACACCATTCACATTACATTATTATATCTACTCTAATTGCACCAAATACAGAACTACTTACATCCCTTATACATAATCTTTCTGCTCGGGGACTTGTAGACCCCACATTGTTCGGTAATCGGTGCGCATTGAAAACCATGAACAGTAATTTACGAAAC
>NW_021830648.1:0-4241 GCF_006345805.1 Octopus sinensis | reverse complement strand
TGCCCCTTTTATTTACTGAACTGATCCTTTTCCCCTTTCCATCTCTCTTTCCTTCCCTTATTCTCTCCCCTTTTCTTCCTCTCAATCTCTCCTTTCTCTGATGGTGGCAGCACTTGTGTGTTGGCTCTTCTGATAATGCTGATGATTGCGGTGATATTGGTATTTGCCATAGTGTCTTGTGTCTGTTAGTAATGCTGATGTCAGTGGCAGTGATAATAGTGGTGATGCTGACAGTGATGGCAGTGGTAAATCTTTCCATGCTTAAACTATTACCAATTCCATGCCTGTCTGTCTGTCTGTCCGTCCATCACCTCACCCCATCTCTCTCTCTCTCTCTATGCCTCTCTCTCTCTTTCAGTCATTCTGTTTCTGTCACGCTCTCACCCTGTCTTCCTGTTACTCTTTTTATCCTACTGTCCAGGAAAATATTTAAAAATGAAATATTATTTTTCCTTATTTTCCTCTTCGTTGTTTTTTTTTTTTTTTCAAAAAATTAAATAAAATTTTGAAAAAAAAAAAATTTTTTTTTTCAAAAATGAAAAAGCAAAAAAGCAAAAAAAAAATGTCACCAAAGTTTTTTTTTTTTTTTTCCCCTTATTTGAAAATTAAAATTTTAAAGGCAGAAAAAAAAAAGTTAATGTACAGAAATGTCAACAAAATATTAAAAATATACAAAAAAAAAATTATGAGATGAACGGAGCAATAGATGATGATGACAGAGGGGAAAAGCGAGAGAGAGAGAGAGAGAGAGAGAGAGAGAGAGTAAATGAAAGAATGATGAGAAGGAGCAGGAGGAGGGGAGGTGGGGGGAGTGGACGAATGGGATAAAAATGGAGGAAGAGAAGAATGGAAAGGGTGAAAGTTAGGGGAAACAGTAAAAAAAATTGTTCAAATTGGGGAAAACAGAAGAGAAAAGAGAAAGGGAGATGAGGAGAGCAGTTGTAGATGTTTAGTGCTGTTGTTGTTGTTGTTGTTGGCGGTGGTGGTGATGGTAGTGGAGGTGGTGGTGGTGTTGGTGGTGTTTGAAATAGTATGTTAGGTCTGTTGGTAGTGGTGATGATAATGTGCTCGAGTTAATGATGTCAGTGGTGATGGTGGTGGCTATGCTAAAAAAAAAATAAAAAGCTGGTCTCATGTAGCGGTGCTGGGGATGGTTGATGTGACATTGGTGATGGCGGCAGTGACGATGATAGCCAGGTTTTCTGGTAGAGGTGGAGGTGGTGGTGGTGATGGCGGCCGTGGTGGTGGTGGTGGTGGTGGTGGTGGTGGTAGTGTTGGTGGTTGTGGTGGTGGTTGGGATGGAGGTGGTGGTGGCGGTGGCGATTGTGGCGGCGGTGCAGAGGCAGTTATGTTACTTGGGGGGGGGGGTCGGGTGGAGGGTGGCAGGGGGTAGTAGTAGTGGCAGAGGAGTTGCAGGGGGGTAAAAACAAAAAGAAAGATGAGAAGGAACAAGAGAATAAGAAGAAGGTGGGGGGGGGGGGTGGGAAGAGATGAAAGAAAATGTGAAGGAGAAAGAGACAGAGGAGGGGGGGTAGAGGGGGGATGGAGAAGGACCAGAAAAGAAAGATGAAAAGGACGTTGCAGAAAGTGAAAGTGAACAATTATGATAACCAGGAGAAACACCGCCCTTTGGGCGTTTTTCTCTAGTCATATGTAACATACGTAACAAATAATGTAACATATATGTGTGTGTGTGCGTGTGTGTGTGAGTGTGTGATTGTGTGTGTGTGTGTATAGGTATGGTTGTGTGGTAAGAAATTTCCTTCCCAAACTCATGATTCTGGGTTCAATCCCACTGTGTGGCACCTTGAGCAAGTGTCTTCTACTATAGCCCGAAGCTGACAAAAGCAAGCCTTGTGAGTAGAATTTGGTTGATTGAAACTGAAAGACATCTGTCATATATATTATATATATATTATATATACATATATATATAACAATATATATACATATATATATATATATATATATATATATATATATATATATAAATATATATATTATATATATATATATATATATATAAAGATACATATATATATACATTATATTATATATATATATATATATTATCTGTAAATGTAATAAGTGACAATTATTCGGTAGCCAAGATAAAACTCTGAGATGGTGGTGTGGATTTACACTTCGGCATCCGAAACTCAGAGTTTTATCTTGGCTACCGAATAATTGTCACATATTACATTTACAGATAAATTCCTCTATTTACATAATATTGATGTCTCTTTCATTATTTTGTTATCTTACTGTTTTTACCAGTATATATATGTGTGTGAGTGTGTGTGTGTGCATATACATATATATCTATATACATACATATATTTACATACATATATACATACGTATATACATATATATATAGTCCATCATATATATATGTATTTGAAACTACTACAAAGTGAAATAGACCGGTCAAGAGGGGACAGAATGTGACAGAAAGTCATTGTAGAGATCAAAGAATGTGTTACATAAGAACTCCAACAAATAAACTAACAAAAGCAGTCAAGGAGCGCAAACCTCCGCCGAGGCACCACCAATGTCCTCTGAACGATTAGCCAGAGATAATTTTTAAAATGAGAATATCTGAAATAAACTCGACTGCTTTCACACACAAAAATATGGAAAATGAACCCGATCGCTCTCAAAAATTAAGCAAAAAAAAAAAAAGACAAACAGAAAATAATCCAGAATTTTTGTCCAGAACTGGATCGACCCCAATGGTAGTCATGGAATGTAATGGTGCCACTAGAAAATTTAGTAACGGTAATAAATAGCTTATCCTTCTCTTATACAAGCCAACGTTAACAAATTCACCGTGTTACAATAGTTTCAAATGTGGGGGTAATGGTAAGTTCTACATATATATATATATAACTGTGTATATATATATATATATATATACATATTATATATATATATATATAATATATATAATATATATATGATGTCTATATATTATATATATATATATATATATATATTATATATATATATAATATATATGTACATGCATATATAGATATATAGATATAGATATAAAATATGCATATACATATATCTACATGCAGATATATATATACATATATATATATAATATATATACATATACATACACATATATATATACATATACATACATATATACACACATATATACATACATATATATGCATACATATACACACACACACATATATATATATACATTCATATAAATATATATATCTATATATATATACATAAACATATACATACACACACACACACACATTTATATATATATATATATTTACATATATAAGTACATATATATATAGGGTGCATATACATAGGAGTAGGAGTTGTATGTGTGGATATTGTTATGTATAAACATCTGTATAAATATATATACATGTCTAATATATACATATGCATATATCTTCACATATATATTTTCTTATATCATTAAGCACTGACCTACCAAACCATCTAAATTCCTAAAATCTTTATTCTTTATTCTTTATTCTTTACTATTAACCCTCTCGGGGGGGGGCATCACTTAGATTCTATCACTACACATTTGTCACTCTTTTACCTTGTATTACCCACCTCCATTCCTTCTCTCTTTTTACACTTTAATACCTATTTCTTTATTACCCACAAGGGGCTAAACACAGAGGGGACAAACAAGGACAGACATAGGTATTAAGTCGATTACATCGACCCCAGTGCGTAACTGGTACTTAATTTATCGACCCCAAAAGGATTAAAGGCAAAGTCGACCTCGGCAGAATTTGAACTCACAACGTAACGCAGATGAAATACCGCTAAGCATTTAGCCCGGCATGCTAACGTTTCTGCCAGCTCACCGCCATTTACACTAATACCTTTCTCTCTCTATCACCCTTTATCTCCCCACCCCTACTTTCAAATTATCTCCACTGACCACTACCTGGTACACACTTTCCCTAGTCTTTTTTCTTTCTTTCCTTTATTCCTCTTTTCCTGTTTTTTATTTTTTTTTATTTCATTATTCTATTATTTTTTCTTCTTACTTTCTTCTCCTTATTCTCTCTTTTTTCTCCTTTTCTCTTCTTTTTCTCTTTCTTTATTCCTCTCTCCCTGCTTTTGATTTGGCCCTTCTATTACACTCCCTATTTTTAGGTCACTTTAAATAAAACTCTTGATTCAATAACACTATAAATTCTATTCTTGGAATGACCAATTTTAAATACTATTGGATT
>NW_021830647.1:0-4257 GCF_006345805.1 Octopus sinensis | reverse complement strand
GGTGGATTCAGTGATAGGTTGAATATTTTATCAGTGTCTAAAAAGCATTACGGTGTGAAAAAACAAAGACAGTACGTGGATTGCTAGAAATCGTATCTGATACATCACCAACTCGCCTCACTACTGACTTTCCGTTTTCGGAAAATAGGTGCACAGTTATTTGCGGAATGGTCATATTAATTTCAATGACACAAAAACCTGAAATATTATCAATTTTATTTAGTGTTTTCAGCGGTGAACTTAGTAACAAACTTTACTTTTTATAAGGATATATGTGCATGTATGTATGTATGTATGTATGTATGTATGTATGTATGTATGTATGTATGTATGTATGTATGTATGTATGTATTTATGTATGTATGTATATATGTATGTATGTATGTATATATGTATGTATGTATGTATGTATGTATGTATGTATGTATGTATGTATGTATGTATGTATGTATGTATGTATGTATGTATGTATGTATGTGTGAGTATATATATATATATATGGTGGGGGTGTTTGTGTGTGTGTGATGATCATCGAGAAATTTAGAGTTAATTTCATTACTTCTAACAATTTTTCATTATTTTTTTTTCCAGCTGTATCTGAAATATACGAAGTTATGGTCATCTCAGTGATTTGAAGTAGAATATATTATTACAGAAACTGCATATTCATACATACATGCGCACATACACACATACATACATACATATCATAATAATAAAATAATATAATAATAAAATAATAATAATAATAATAATAATAATAATAATAATATAATAATCTAGAATGTGGAATCTGAAAAACAGAAACAATTCCTATCATAGTAGGTGCATTAGGCATGATAAAAAATATTCAGACAATACATAACAACAACACAGGACTTACAAACACATATAACATACAGAAAAATTGCACTACTAGGCACTGCACACATTCCTACGCAGAACACTTTCCATACAATAACAATCAGAGCATCACAACAAATCACAGCACATACCAAGGCACACAGAGCTGCGCTCGGTAGTGAAGTGAAAGCACGCTATAAAATAACTACTGAATAATAATAAGAATAATAATAATAATAATATAATAAATAATAATAATAATAATAATAATAATAATAATAATAATAATAATAAAAAATAATAGAGAATGCTATCGAAGAGTGAGAGCAATACTCAGACAGAGCTGAATGCAAGAAACAGGATCGAAGCAATCAATGCATTAGCTATACCAGTCGTGACTTACAGTTTCAATATTGTTAACTGGTCAATTACTGAAATATGTCAGCTCGACAGAAAAATAAGGAAACTGTTGACAATGCAAGAATGCACCACCCTAAGGCAGATACAGAACGACTCTATCTGCCAAGAAAAGAGGGAGGCCGTGGTCTTTTGCAACTGGCAATAACAATGAAGATTGCTACAATTGGCCTAGACACCTACCTGAAAAACTCTGAGGACTGGATGTAAAACTTGTCTCAAAACATGAAAACAAGAAAGCATCATACTCAGTACAAAAAACAGGCAAAGGAATATCTAAGTGAATTCCGAATACAACCAATTTCGGAATTAGAGATAGACATACAAGAAACAAGCACAGAAAAAGCTAGGCGCATGAAAACCCGTGCCAAACTGCGGCCTTAGATATTCTGAATAATAAATGGCAAGAAAAACCTCTCTACGGCAAATACCCAAAGAGAGCGAATAATGCAGATATCGACAAAGCCCTGACCCATCAATGGCTAATGGCCTCTGGCTTAAAATCTGAAACAGAGGGGTTTATCATAGCAGCTCAAGATCAATGCCTACCAACAAGAAACTACCAGGCCAACATATTAAAGATCAGAAGCAGTCCAACGTGTCGTGTATGCAAGCAACAAAATGAAACCATTGACCATGTGGTCTCCAAGTGCAGGTTCTAGCGCCTACAGAGTATTCAACAGGCACGATAGAGCTGCACAATATATTCACTGGGTAATCTGTAAAAACCTGGATTTGCCCCATGAAAAAAACTGGTGGGAACACAAACCACCCCCAGTGCTTGAAAATGACCACATCTCACTCCTCTGGAACTTCACCATTCAAACTGACAGGAAGATAGATGCAAATAGGCCAGACATCCTATTGAAAGACTTCAAACAAAGAACATCCTCCTCATTGAATATGACTGTCCCAATCGATATAAACGTATCTGTCAGGACCTACCAAAACTGAGCAAATATAAAGATCTTGAAATAGAAATCAGCAAAATGTGGAAGCTGAAGACTAAAACATACCTGTTGTCATAGGTGCCCTGGAATGATAGCAAAAGGGCTGATAGCTACCTAACTCAGATACCAGGAAACCCAAAAATGGCAGAAGTTCAAAAGATAGTGCTCATGGAACTGCTCATATCCTACGCAAAATACTCTCTATGTAACCTCAAGGTTTAAAACAACCATAATTTTTCGGTTCAAAAAAAAAAAAAAAATTTTTTTTTTAGACATTCATTAGTACAACATCCCACCCCCCAAATATATGGCACACTAGGCATAACAACAACATGAACTTCCAACCCTGTTGTCTCTTGAGGTCTCTGGGTGAGACTTGGAGCCAACTTTACAAATATAAAGCAAAAGTCAAACATAGAATAATAATAATAATATATAATAATAATAATAATAATAATAATAATAATAAAATATAATAATAATAATAACAATAAAAATATTAATAATATAAATAATTATTATTATTATTATTATTATTATTATTATTATTATTATTATTATTAGATAGCAGAACCTTTTGTTGGACATATTCTACACGATCGTTGTTGTTGACACTACATTATCGGATTTGAATCGAAATATGTTGGTACATTGTAATGTAAGAATCTAACAAGTGATCTGTTCTTTGTAGTGTTTTTAACTAACCACAATTCTAACACTCTGGCACATTTTACAGTATAGAAAACGGCGTTAATTTTCTTATTTCAGAGTTTATCTTTTTTCATTAGCATATACCATTGTTCAGCTCGGAAATGCAAAATATTTATCACATATATATATATATATATATATATATATATATATATCTATATATATATATATATATACATATATATATATATATATATATATATATATATATTATATATATATAATATATATAATATATATATATTAATATATATAATATTATATATATATATATATACGCATCTTTTTTTCCCTTCTTATGCTTAATATATTTTCTGAAACATTCTGTTGCACACAAAAACAAGTTTTATGTACTTGCTTTCCCAATGTAAATTCAAGAGTGATTATTCTATGTTGTTTCTTTGCTGTTGTAATTTTTTCCTCTGTAACTCAGTTATTTATTTATTTTTGTTAAATAAAACATTTTCATCTGAGAAAAAGCCTCGTCTGTCATATTTCTGAAACACTTCTCTTCTTCTCTATATCAACTACTACATACAACATTAATGTTAAAGGGGTAACTCCACCGTAAGAAATCTTATTTGGCAACTGACCGAACCAACGCTTAAAAAAGCTTCTACAAACCTTTTAAGGTTTGTGATCTATACAACCATTCACCCCACCCTCTCTCTCTGTGAGCTGGTTGAATCGTTAGCACGCCGGGCGAAATACTTAGCGATATTTCATCTGTCGCTACATTGTGAGTTCAAATTCCACAGAGGTCGACTTGGCCTTTTATTCTTTCGGGGTCGATGAAATAAGTACCAGTTGAATACTGAGGTCGAAGTAATCGACAATTCTCCGTCTCCCAACCTTCAGACCCTGTGCCTATAGTAGAAAAAGATTATTATTATTATGAAGGATAAGGTAGCGAGCTGGGAGGGTGTGTGTATGTGTGTGTGCATGTGTACGCGTGCGTGTGTATTTATGCGTGTATATGTATAGGCGACAACCCTACATACATACATGAATACATATATATATACATGTATGTATGTGTGCATATGTATGTGTGCGTATGTATTCATGTAAAAAGTTTAATATGCTTTTTGATAGTTATATATATTTAATAATAATAATATAATAATCAAAAATGAAATATAAAAATAAAAATACAAATATATATATATATATATATATATATATATAATATATATATTATGATTTTTCCATTTCATCTAATGAACTGTGGCATGCTGGGGCACCGCCATATATATATATAAAAATTATATATATATAAAAATTATATATAAAAAAATAATAAATTTAAAATATATTAATAATTTTATATTTTTTA
>NW_021830646.1:0-4504 GCF_006345805.1 Octopus sinensis | reverse complement strand
ACTCACACCACACACACACACACACACACATGCACACATATACATATGTATGACAAATGATTGTGTGCGTTTCTGTGTATAGATAGTAAGGCATGTATCTATATACACACGTGTATGTGAGAAAGAGAGCGAGAGCGAGAGAGGAGAGAGAGAGAGAGAGGGAGAGAGGGAGACGGAGAGACACAGAGACAAACACAGGGATAAAGAATTAAATGATGCCAATTGAGATGGAACCATTTTCAAACATAAGCAAATATATACACAAATGCATGCACGTGCACACCCATGCATGCACACTAAGGTACAAGCGGATATACTTGCAGAAATTTCCTACTCAAGTATACACTCATCAGTATGTATGTATGTATGTATGATTGTATGTATGATTGTATGTATGTATTTATGTTTGTATGTATGTATGAATGTATGTATGTTTGTATATATGTATGTATGTTTGTATGTATGTATGTATGTATGTTTGTATGTATGTATGCATGTTTGTATGTGTGTTTGTATGTATTTGTATATATATATATGTGTGTATGTATGTATACATGTATAAATACATATGCATATACAAAAGTGAATACGCGTGTGCGTGTGTTTATGTGTGCTCATGTATATATAAACACACATATAGAAGTACTCATCCTTCCTGCACACATATAAGACAACAGAGCAATAAATAAACACATCCGTATATACACCCAAACTGCAGTAGATAAACATATACACCTATGAAGAGGAAATATAAGCAGAAATCTAAATACAGAGGCACATTCATAAGGCGAAACTCAGATGTCTACACACTCGTACTAACACACCAAACAAAAATGCGTGCATTTAAATGATATATAATAATGTACACTCACATGCACACACACAAACACATACATAAATACATACATACTGCATACAAAACTATATCTGTATGTGTATGTGTGTATATATATATATTATTATATACATATATATATATGTATATACACAAGTATATATACATATATACACATATATATACAACACACACAATATATTATATATATTATATACACATAGACACAAATATGCTTAGATATATGTATGTATATATGTATGATATATATATAGATAGATATAGAGATATATATGTATCTATATATTATAATTATACATACACACACACACATATATAGATATATACATACATATACCATATACGTATATATATATATATATATATATCCATTATAATATATATGTATATACAAGTATATATACATATATACACATATATATACACACACACCATATATATATATAATATATATACACATAGACACAAATATGCTTATATATATGTATGTATATATGTATGTATATATATATAGATAGATATATAGATATATATGTATATCTATATATTTATAATTATACATACACACACACACATATATATATATATACATACATATACACATATACGTATATATATATATAAATATATATATATATATGTATTCATATATGTGCATATGTATATATATGTATGTGTATGTACGTATATATGTATATATCTATATATACATATGTGTGTGTGTATGTATATATGTATGTATCTATATATACATATGCGTGTGTGTATGTATATATCTATATATACATATATACATATGTGTGTGTATGTATGTATATATGTATATGCAGAGAAATACTAATAGCCCTACAGGTGAATCATACCTTTTTGTATATGTTAACCCTCATCTGTTATTTAACTAGAAACTTTTTTTACTCACTCTCACTCTCTCTCTCGCTTCATGATTCTTGCATTCGCTCTAAGTGTGTATATATATGTGTGTCTGCGGGTGTGTGTGTTAGTGTGTGTATGTGTGTATGTATATATATATATGCGCATGCGTGTGTGTTTCTGTTTGTAGAAGTAGTCTGCAAAAGCTGAGCAATTAGGGCCAACACACAAGAAAGAAATCAGACGCGCAATTAAGAATGCTTTAAAACGCTTGCACACATTGCAACGAGTTCCCAAAAGATACCGTCAAAAGATACTGCACCTTCTTGCTTTAACGAATCATCAAAAACTCACCTTGCACAGACGTGTATACTGCACGGACGTACAGTCCGGAATCATTTCTCAGAGAACGGCTGAAGGGAGTCGAAGAAGAGGCAGAGTAAGTCCTGATCCCACAGAATTAAGGAGGGGACAGGTATCAACGCTGAAGCCCTTCTGTGTGTGATGGAGGACAGGTATTGATGGTAGATGCTGACAGTCACTGCGTCTGGAATGGTACAACATCGAGTAGCTGTGGCAGTCACGGAAGAAATAGTGATGATGGGATATATACATATCCATATATATACATATATATATGAGAGAGAGAGATATATATAAAGAAAGAGAGAGAGAAAGAGGAGAGAGAGATAGTGATGAACACGTTTAGGCTTGATATCTAAAACATACATACATATACACAGGTATATATATATATACATGCATAGGAAGGTTTGGAGATGATGTACAGGTATTATATATTAGAAGAAATGAGGTACTCAGAAGATCGGATGGTTTATATTTACAGATATTTATTTGTATATCACATTTTTATATATATATATATCTTATATCATTTAGATCATTAGCGCTTTCTCCTATTCTAGTGGGGTTTTCAAATCAACTAAGTTCCATATAAAATGGTCAAAACTCCTCACACAGGAACTAGTTTGATTTGAAAACCCCACTAGAATGGGAGAAGCCGCCTAATGAGTTCTATAGTGATATAAGATATATATATATATATATATATATATATATATATATATATATTGTAATGTAATATACAAATAAATGTCTGTAAATATAAACCAACCTCATTTCTTCTAATATACATGCAATATACACTCACATATACATATACATATAAATACATAGATATATAAACATATATAATATATATATATATATATATATATATATACAACCTTTGAAATATATATATATATATAGTATTCCTACACAAGAATGCTGTTGACAGGGACTTCGAAGTTTCGGCCACCTCAACCAGCAATTATCGTCAGCAGTCTGATAATGCTTAGATGATCATTTAAATGCGAATAATAAATTCGTACTTTACAAAAGTATTGAGTAACCCATGAGATTACTGTAAAATTGTTTTTACTATAACTGAACATCAAAACAAATATTTATGCATATATATATATACATACATATATACATATATATATATATATAATCTTTTATTCATTTAGATGTTTCAGTCCAATGGCTGTGGCCATGCTGGAGCACCGCCATTGTAATCCTCTTTCCACTTTCCACCTTTGTTGGAGCGGCTTTTTCGATGATACTGCCCTCTTTTGAGTTTCTTGCTTAGATATTGACTCATCAGGGATCTCGATGAGCCAGAGGTCAAGTTCACGTTTGGAAACGTTTACATCCACTCCATGGAAGCTCCTCAGATACTTCAGCAGAGAGGTAAACAGCTGTGGGCCCTGGAAACCCAAGCCATTGCAATATATATATATTATAGAATAAGAAATAGAAAGTCCTTGGTACAGAATTGTATAATTGAAAAAATTAATAGAAATGGTTTAATAGATAATTTTTCATCTTTAATAATTGGATGCTTACAATTTGTGGAAAAATTATCAGAAAAGACGTTTCTATTCATTTTTTCATATATATATATACATAAATGCATACATACATGCATACATATATACATACATACATACATATACTTACTTTGATACTTTGATAGGTTTCGGCCATTATTGGCCCAGGCCATGTCTAAATTAATAGCACCACTGGTGAAGTCTTTCAAGTCAGAATTTGGGCACTATGGCCCACTCAAGTAGAGAGTTATTGTTTACAGAGACATATCGGGTGTAGGGGGTTTATCCGGGATTCTTGAAGGAATCTGTCCAAAGATCTTGAACCCATAGGGTCAGTTTCTGTTTAATGCGGTTTGGTTAATGTAAAGAGAGCGGGGCCAATTGAGGTGAAATAATTGTGCCGTATGTTGTTATGAGATGAGAGTGCGATTTTTGTTTTGGGCGGATGGCACGGGGCCCAAGCCTTGGATGTACCTTAAAGGTGATGCCACATCATTTGGGCAATGCTGATGGAATATTTTCCACATCATGCAGATGATGTAGCGCTCACGACGACGTTGGAGAGAATAGGTTTTAGCTTTTCTAGTCGACCCCAATAGTCGAGGCTGTCATGCCATCTATCTTTTTTGTGATTGCCCTTTGGGGTGCTTCGACTTTTATGAACCTTGTATTGTGTGGGGAGACCACAGTGGACAACAGTATTCAAGGTGGGGTCGGGCAAAAGTGGAGAAGAGAAGGATAATGGTGTGGATATCTCTCGACTGGAAAGTTCTGAGAATCCAGGAACACATTCTGCGGGCCATGTCAACTTTGGTGTTTATATGAGTGGCCCAGCTTACGTTGTTGTCCACAATTACTCCCAAGTCTCTGATGTTGTTGT
>NW_021830645.1:0-4076 GCF_006345805.1 Octopus sinensis | reverse complement strand
TGGACGAGTGTAGCCTGTAAGTTTCATATTCAGTTTTGGGCGCTGGTAGTTATGAGATCGTATGCAGCCTTTTACATTTTGAGTTCAAATTCCACCGAGGTCAACTTTGCCTATCATTCTTGAAGAGTCGATAAAATAATATACTAAGTCAAATACTGGAGCCGACGTTATAAATGACTAATACCACTCTTTTAAATATGTCAGGCGTCTTCTTTTATCGAAGGATGGAAAGCAAAGCTGACCTCAGCGGGACTTGAACCGGAGTATTTTGCCCAGTGCTGGATTAACCCATTAAGCAAAATAAGCAGGTGTTTAGGGTATCAAGGGATGGGGTCACCAAAGAAATGAACCCTTTGTCTGCCCTTGTTTGTCCCCTCTATGTTTAGCCCCTTGTGGTCAATAAATAAATATTTAAGGCTGCGAGCTGGTAGAAACGTTAGCACGCTGGGCGAAATGCTTAGCGGTATTTCGTCTGTCTTTACGTTCTGAGTTCAAATTCCGTCGAGGTCAACTTTGCCTTTCGTCCTCTCGGATGTACCAGTTGCAAACTGGGGTTGATATAATTGCCTGGCGCCCTCCCCCAAAATTTCGGGCTTCGTGTCTAGAATAAAAAAGAAAAGAATATTTGGGATCTCACTACAAATGGAGGCACATGGCCTAGTGGTTAGAGCAGCGGACTCGGGGTCGAGGTATCGCGGGTTCGAATCTCAGAATGGGTGATGTGTGTTTTTGAGCGAAACATCTAAAGCTCTACGTGGCTCCGGCAGAAGGTAATGGCGAACTTCTGCTGACTCTTTCGCCACAACTTACTCTCACTCTTTCCTCCTGCATCTTGGAGCTCATCTGCGACTGACCGGCGTCCCGTCCAGGTGGGGAACCTATACGCCAATAAAACCGGGAAACCAGCCCTTATGAGCCAGGCATGGCTCGAGAAAGAACAAACAACAAAAATAACATATCTCTACCAAAATATGGAAGCAGAAGTTTAACGCAAAATTAATTTTAACGATATCATCGAACGCTTTGCAATTAAAAAGAAAATGGAGAAAACTTCTCAAATATAAATAAAATGGAAGCATACAAAAATGGACGTTATTTTCCATCTTACTGTGAATTTTGTTTCATTTTGAAAAATAAAAAATTATTTTATGGTTTACTAGCAGTATCGCCCGGCGTTGCTCGGATTTGTAAGGGAAATAACTATATAAGCATTTTTAGAGAGTTATAGCCAAAAAATAGCAAAAAAATGCATTAAAAATGGAAAAAAAATGATGGTAAATTTTTTTCTAAATCGTTGACTCATCGTAGACATTTTTAGAGAGTTACTTCCCTTATATTTTAAAAAAAATGCATTAAAATGGAAAAAATGATGGTAAATTATTTTTAAAATCGTAGACTCATCGTAGACGCGCGCTAATACCCAGAAGGGCTCGATATGAATCACGACTATAAGATACCCGGTTTTGGTTAAACTGCACCGCAAAATGTGGGAGTAGTTAGGAAATCTAAATCGTAGGAGACAGACACACAACTTCACTTTTATATATAAAGATTATCGTTTACACTTTGAGTTATTTTTGTTTACAATTTGAACCATTTACATGTACTCGAGGGCACCAAAACTTTCTAAGTGCTTAGGGCCTCTATGGGTCTTAATCCGACCCTGATTTTGTCTGACACTTTAATGATTCTGCTAATAATTCTCCACCCAAAAATGTCAGGCTTTGTGTCAATAGTAGAAAGGAATATTATTGTATCTGTAGTAGAAGGATTATTGTTGTTGATAAGGTAGGCGAGGATCGTTAGCGAGCTGACAAAATACTCAGCGGTATTTCGTCTGCGTTACGTTGTGAGTTCAAATTCCGCCGAGGTCGACTTTGCCTTTCATCCTTTCGGGGTCGATAAATTAAGTACCAGTTACCCATTGGGGTCGATGTAATCGACTTAATACCTATGTCTGTCCTTATTTGTCCCCTCTGTGTTTAGCCCCTTGTGGGTAATAAAGAAATAGGTATTTCGTCTGGTTTTTACGTTCTGAGTTCAAATTCCGCCGAGGTCGACTTGGATTTTCAGAAAGAGAAATCGACTGGCTAATTTGTACATTTACAAGTGCGATCTGTGAGTGGAACATTAAAAATATGCAAGACTTTTCTCAAGTTCCAAATGTGAATTTGTATGTGTTAACTACATCCCAAAGATGGAGCCTTGTATCTTTGTTGGAAACCGGCTCCCTCCTCAGTGGAAGATTTATAATAATTAAAAGAATAGAAGAGACATTTACATACATTCTTGAAGAATTTTTTTATTTGTTTCAGTCATTTGACTGAAGCCATACTGGAGCAACACCTTGAAGGGTTTTTGCCGAAGAAATTGACCTTAGGACTTAATCTTTGTAAGCCTATTACTTATTCTATCGGTCTCTTTTGTTGGACAGCTAAGTTACGGGAACGTAAACACACCAATGGTGGATGAACAAACACAGACACAAAGCGACACACACACATCAATATACGCATACACACACACACACACACACACACAAGCACACACAAACACACACACACACACACACACACACACACATATATATATATATATATGCGATGAGATTCTTTCAGCTTCCGTCTAACAAATCCACTTACAAGGCTTTAATAGAAGACAGTGGAGGCGCAATGGCCCAGTGGTTAGGGCAGCGGACTCGCGGTCATAGGATCGCGGTTTCGATTCCCAGACCGGGCGTTGTGAGTGTTTATTGAGCGAAAACACCTAAAAGTTCCACGAGGCTCCAGCAGGGGATGGTGGTGATCCCTGCTGTACTCTTTCACCACAACTTTCTCTCACTCTTTCTTCCTGTTTCTGTTGTACCTGTATTTCAAAGGGCCGGCCTTGTCACTCTCTGTGTCACTCTCTGTGTCACGCTGAATATCCCCGAGAACTGCGTTAAGGGTACACGTGTCTGTGGAGTGCTCAGTCACTTACACGTTAATTTCACGAGCAGGCTGTTCCGTTGATTCGGATCAACCGGAACCCTCGTCGTCGTAACCGACGGAGTGCTTCCATAATAGAAGACACTTGCGCTAGGTTGCACGTAATGGAACTGAACTCGGAACCATATGGTTGGGAAGCAAGCTTCTTACCACACACTTATACCTGTGTGTCTCTGTATCTGTATCTGTGTTTGGCTGCCCCCACCACTGCTTTACAACCGGTGTCGGTGTGTTTACGTCACCGTAACTTAGCAGTTCGGCAAAAAGAATCCGATAGAATATTTTTTTAATTTTTTTTAGTGGAATAAAATGTGCTGGGGTCGATTCGTTCGACTAAAAAATACTTTAAGGCGCTGCCCCAGCATGACCGCAGTATCGCAGTCTAAAGACCGAAACACTTATACCTGTGTGTCTCTGTATCTGTGTTTGGCTGCCCCCCCCCCCAACTGCTTTACAACCGGTGTCGGTGTGTTTACGTCACCGTAACTTAGCAGTTCGGCAAAAGAATCCGATAGAATAATTTTTTTTTTTTTTTTTTTTTTTTAGTGGAATAAAATGTGCTGGGGTCGATTCGTTCGACTAAAAAATACTTTAAGGCGCTGCCCCAGCATGACCGCAGTATCGCAGTCTAAAGACCGAAACGAGTCAACGACAAAAGACAAAAAAAGATCTTTCGGGGCTAATTTTTTTTTCGCAAAGGACCATAAACTTCGGATGCGGTTCTCACCAGAAATCTTTCTTTGAACCTCGAAATTATTTCGGACGGGAAACACACACCAAAGGTCTCGGCAACCGTAAAGTTGTTTATCCATTGATTTATTACAGGTTTTCATCGGCTTCATTTTTTTCCAGAAATATCTGTACTTAAGGCGTTCGATAAGCAGCTGCTTTCACTTCTCTAGAAACAGCTGTATTTTGTTGTTGTATCTGTTGTTATTGTAACAGTTGTTTGTTTCATGCATTTACTGAAAAACTCTGCTGCTGCTGCTGCTGCTGCTGCTGTCTTCTTCTTCTTCTTCTTCGTCTTCTTCTTCTTCTTCTTCTTCCTCCTCTTCTTCTTCTTCCTCCTCCTCCTCTTCTTCTTCCTCC
>NW_021830644.1:0-4274 GCF_006345805.1 Octopus sinensis | reverse complement strand
ACCTGGTGGTCGATAAAGTAATGTACTAATCCATTAGTAGGGACACTCTCTCTCTCTCCTCTCTCTCTCTCTCTCTCTCTCTCTCTCACTCTCTCTCACACATACACACATATATAATCGACTAACGCCTCCCGTTAAAATTACTGGCTTTGTGCCTAAGGTTGAAATTACTATTATCAAGGGTGCTGGACTGGCCGCTAAATGTTTGCTGGTTGTTTTTACATCTCACTAGAGCACACTATTATGAGGGTAGCAAATAATCCTTTCTAGTATAGACACGAGGCCTGAAATTTGGTGGTGAGGTGCCAGTCGATTTGATCGACCCCAGTACACAACTGGTACTTAATTTAAGATGAAAGGCAAAGTCGACCTCGGCGGAATTTGAACTTAGAGCGTAGCAACGGACGAAATATCGCTAAGCATTTCGTCCAGCGTGCTAACGATTCTGCCAGCTCGCCGCCTTTAATAATGAGTGTTTCTGCTATAAGTACAAGGCCCGAAATTCGAGGGTGGAGGCTTGTCGACTGCACCGACCCCCAATGCTCAACTGGTACTTATTTTATCGACCTCCGATAGTGCAGAGGGTCGAAACGAAGACGGTGAAACATTCCGTCCGATGCTCAAACGACTTGGTCAATCGTTACTCAATTTCATGAACCCATGGAAAGATGAAATACAAAGTTGACCTCGGTGGGATTTGAACTTAGAATGCAAAGGTCCGTAACTAAAGGCCGCAGGCTCTTTGTCCAACGCTCTACCGATTCTGCCACTCCTCTGTCTTTCTATAATTTCTTTATAATCCTCTAATTCCCGAAACTTTTTATCTAGTCTGTGGATAAATTACAGGTAAGACCAATTTTACAGGTAAAAGTGATTGGAGTTAATAATTTATACATCAAAATCTGATACGTGGGTTCGTGTCCAGCTCTTTAGCTTTTGACTACTGTTTTTTACTCAACCAAAGTTTTCTTTTTTCTTTTTAATCTCAAATTATGACATGCTATTAATAAAAGCTGTATCTACTTCGAGACTCGACCTTAAAATCATTTTTGAAAAACATATTATATATATATATACTTGTATATCATTATTTAAGGAAAAATAAAACATTTCTGTCAGGTGGGAGGTGTGTGTTGGCAGAATCGTTTAGAGCTCCGGACAATTAGTTGCTGGTCTTTACTTCTGGGTTCAATTCTCAATGAAGTCAACTTTATCTATCATGCTTCTGGGAATGCGATATACTGCTCTGAAAATACTGGTCTAGTTTTACTTGACTGGCCCTTGCACTTATAATGGAAGGTTGTATGTCTGTATAAGAAATAATTTTTTTTTAATGATTCACACACAATTTATAATAATTATTATTATTATTATTATTGAGGTCAACTTAGTTTTTTTTAAAATAAGACGGCGAGCTGGCAGAATCGTTATCACACCGGGCGAAATGCTTTGCGGTATTTCGTCTGCCGTTACGTTCTGAGTTCAAATTCCGCTGAGGTCGACTTTGCCTTTCATCCTTTCGGGGTCGATTAAATAAGTACCAGTTACGTACTGGGGTCGATGTAATCGACTTAATCCGTGAGTCTGTCCTTGTTTTTCCCCTCTGTGTTTAGCCCCTTGTGGGTAGTAAAGAAATAGGTATTTCGTCTGCTGCTAAGTTTTGAGTTCAAATTCTGCCGCGGTCGATTTTGCCTTTCATTCTTTCAAGGTCGATGAAATAAGTACCAGTTACGCACTGGGGTCGATGTAATCGACTCATCCCCTCCCCCAAATTTCAGGCCTTGTGCCTTTAGTAGAAAGGATTGTTTTTACTGTTTTAGCACTGATTAAGCATTCCATCCGTGACTATCTCGTCTTTTCTGACGAAGGTAATCTCAAATGAATTATACAATATGTCCTTCTGCGTTAATAACAATTGGATGTGATTTTAGATTGAAAATTGGCTGTTATTTCTAGCAGACGAATCGACCAGCCAGACCTCTCCCTATTTATCCTTTTTATCAGCTGTGTTTTACGTTCAAATCACGCCCTGTCCCAGTTAAAGATAATTCTTACGACTTGGTAAATTTCATTATTACGAAGTATTCCTTAAAATGTCATAGTTGTTAATTAGTAAACTACTTTCAACGGTACTCTGAGTATTATAATGGGAGAAGAGTACTCGGGAAACAATGCTGCTCTTTGCTGAGTATTTCAAAGACGCCTCCATACTTTCACCTTGAAGTTGTCACAGATGCGTTTGCTTCCCATGTGATAAAGTTGAGAGACGAAGATAGAGAACGTGGTAACAACCTGTTACTTATACAGCACGGCATAATTGTGACATCTGTGTTGAGACAAACAAGTCTACAGGATTACCACTGCATGTGTGTGTGTGTGCGTGCGTGCGTGTGTGTGTGTGTGTGTGTGTGTGTGTGTGTGCGTGCGTGTGTGTGTGTGTGTGTGTGCGTGTGTGTGTGTGTGTGTGTGTGCGTGTGTGTGTGTGTGTGTGTGTGTGTGTGTGCGTGCGTGTGTGCGTGTGTGTTATATACACATGACTGGATGAAGAGATAAGATTTGTAGAAAGCTACGCATAACAATAGTATATTGAGTTATATTAGTAAAGGTTTAGATCTTAGGATATTCAGCTCACGATCGTCAAGTCCTGCGTTCGATTCCCGGCGGCGCGTTGGGTCCTTGTGAAAAACACTTTATTCTATTCAGATGGCACAAATGAATTGTACCTGTAATTCAAAGGGGCCGGCCTTTTCACATCCTGTGTCACACTGAATCTCCCTAAAAACTACTTTATGGTTACGCGTGTCCCTGGAGTGCTCAGCCGCTTCCAACCTAATTTCACGAGCCGGCTGTTCTGTTGATCGGACAACCGGAACAATCATCTTTGCTAATGACGGAGACCCAGTTATGTTTGATTACATAATGAATACATTTTAAGTTTGTACGTTACACTATACTCACATTTTATGTGTATAAACACACATGTATAAATATATGTATGTAAATGCATGTATATATATATATACATCTATCTCTCTTGCTATCTATCTATCTATCTCTCTCTCTCTCTCTCTATATATATATATATATATATTATATATATATATATATATAATATATATATATATATAATATATTATATATATAATATATATATATATAATATATATATATTTATAGAGAGAGAGAGGAGAGAGAGAGAGGGAGAGGGAAGGTGAGAGATGTATATATGCATATCTATATGTTAAAGCACGTGTATAAATATATATAAGTATATAAGTGTGTGCGTGTGCACCAGTGAAGTTTCCTGCATTAAGTACAAAGCATTTAATACCAAACCGAGAAAGAGAAATGATTGTGAATAACAAATCGAATTTTGATAGAAATCTTTAATTTTTATCAGAGTGATGGAAGATGTGTGATTTTTAAAATTGCATTCTCTGGCTTAAGTAACAAGGCTCGCTCTTTATATATATATATATATGTGGTGTGTGTGTGTGTGTGTGTGTGTGTGTGTGTGTGTGTAGATATATATATGTATATATAAATATATACAAGCATATATGTACGTATGTATACATATACACACACACACATACATACAAATATAATTGCTAAAATATACACATTAATAAATATTTATTTGCTATTTGAAAGAGTTCACGTGGTTATTATGTATTTAAATAGATGTGGGTTCAACGCTAAACACACGTGAAATGTGTGTGTCTACACACTCACTTATACACACACACACACGTGTGTGTGTATGTCTGTCTGTCTGTCTGTATTTATGCATGTATGTATATAAAACCTCTACCAAGCATACTGGCCGATGCTATAAGAGTCGTGAATTGAAATTCGCTGCCGTCCGCAGGCCAAATTCCAGTTAATTACAGGTGTGTTAGTTTATGTGCAGGTGGCGGTATGATTACCTGGTGATATGGCTATGTGCTAGGATAGCAGTTGGAGTTCAAGCACAGACACCAATGATGGTTCTTTAACGTTTTAGGCGTATCATAGCACGTCCCTACAGACTCGCGCGCGCGCACGAATGGTCGAAAATGCACGCGAAAGTTAAAAGAATCTATTTAGTAAAATGAAGACGAAGACAGACACGTAACATTCCATATATATACATGTATATATATATATATATATATATATATATACACTACATATTTACACTAACACACAAAATTACGGTATTTTTTCCCACGGCTGTTAGTGAAAGATCATCAACTTGAGAAATAGATGTGAAATGTCAATGAATAATTTAA
>NW_021830643.1:0-4258 GCF_006345805.1 Octopus sinensis | reverse complement strand
CCATGAATAAGGAATTGGTGAGGTTGAGCAGGGATCCACTGTACTTGCTTGCAATGATTCATTGTTGAGAGTATGTGATTTAGGGCCATTTGACGGTGGGGGGAAGTTGGAAATCACCCATAAGAAATATGGTCACGTGCGGTGTTCCAGATCATGAGGATTTCTTTACTTCTTGTGAGGCAATCTTCAAACTTGCCTGTGCGATTGTGGCACCCGGTGGGCAATATGTATTGCATATGACTATATTATATATATACAATAATATTTTATATTATATTTATATATATACATATTATATATTACTATATATATCATATATATATATAGAGTTATACATACATTATATATATATATATATATATATATATAATTATATATATATATATATATATATATATATATATTACATATATATTAAATATATATTATAATATATATATATATATATAATATATAATATATATTATATTATATCATATATATATATATATATATATTATATATATTATATATATAATATATATATAAATAAATCGTTGCCGATAAGGCATTTTTTCCAAATACGCCAGCTAAACTTGTACTGTTATTAGTCGTAAGACACCAGCTGTAGAAGTGCTCCAACTACCGGGGAATCACCCTACTCTCTATCGTTGGCAAAGTACTTCCAGGATCCTACTCAACAGGCCGTACCAACCATTGCTGAAGAAACCTGCCCAAGAGCCAGTGTGGCTTCAGAGCCAACAGAGGCACGACGGATATAGTGTTCGTCCTCCGCCAACTCCAGGAGAAGTGCCGAGTACAAAACAGCGGACTCTATGCTACTATCGTCGACCTTACAAAAGCATTTAACACAGTGAGCAGGACAGGACTATGGCTCATCCTGGAACGTCTTGGCTGTCTCACCAAGTTTCTACAGATGGTGATCCAGCTACACGAGAACCAGCGTGGCTAGATCAGACTCAATGGTGACCTGTCGGAGCCCTTCCCCATCTCCAACGGCGTGAAGCAGGATTGAACCCTGGCACCGACTCTACAGCATGATGCTCAAGCATGATACTAAAGATATGGAGGATGAGGATGGAGTGTCAGGTACCGTCTGGATGGCAGCCTCTTCCATCTAAGGCGCCTCCAAGCCCACACCAAGACCCAGGAGAGGCTGATCCGTGACCTTCTCTTCCCGGACGATGCTGCTCTCGTCGCCCACACAGAGCGAGTTCTGCAATGCATCACGTCCTGCTTTGCGGACGCCTCGTGGCTCTTTGGCCTGGAGGTCAGCCTCATGAAGACGGAGGTACTTCACCAGCCTGCACCCCAAGAGGTATACCGCCCACCCAACATCATCTGCGGTACCGAACTGAAATCAACACGGCAGTTCACATACCTGGGTTGCATCATCTCATCCGATGCAAGGATCGACAAGGAAATTGACAATAGACTCTCTAGCTCCTTTTGCAGATTGTACAAACGTGTTTGGCACAATAATAACCTGAAGAACAAGACAAGGATCAGCGTCTACAGGGCCGTGGTTCTCACCACTCTCTACGGCTCGGAGACCTGGGTCACTTACCGCAGTCACATCCATCTCCTCGAGCGCTTCCACCAGCGATGTCTCCGCACCATCCTCAACATTCACTGGAGTGACTTCGTCACAAACATTGAAGTTTTGGAGCAGGCCGAGACCCCCAGCATTGAAGCCATGCTACTGAAGTACCGCCTCCGATGGGCAGGGCATGTCTCCAGAATGGAGAACCATCGCCTTCCTAAGATTACCCTGTTTGGCGAACTCTCCACCGGTCACCGTGAGAGAGAAGCCCCGAGGAAACGCTACGAAGACTGCCTCATAAAATCTCTCACCGCATGTCATGTTGACCACCAATCCTGGTCAGACCTGGCTGGCGACCGTGATGCCTGGTGCCACTCGATCTTCAACGCGGTCGAGTTTGAAGAACACAGAAGAGACGCGCATAAAGACAAGAGGCGCAGGAGGAAGGCGCGATCCGCCTCTGATACCACATCGGATGTTACCTTCGTCTGTGGACACTGCTCACGGACCTGCCTTGCCCGCATCGGACTGGTCAGTCATGGGCGTGCCTGCAGACGATGTGCACAACCTTCCTAATCTTCGTTCACGAAGCCAAGCCATGATTCTCTACATCAACTCATCCACTCTTTAAATGTTCTTTTCTACCTTTATCTTTCCTCTTCTTTCTCTCACTCTCTCTAGCTACCTATCTGTCTTCTCTCTGTTTCTCTGTCTATCAATCTATCTACCTATCTATCTGCCTGTCTATCTATCAATTTATCTATCTGTCTGCCTCTCTATCTGTCTGCCTCTCTATCTGTCTGCCTCTCTATCTGTCTGCCTCTCTATCTGTCTCTGTGTCTGTGTGTTTATCTGTCTATTCATCTATCACTATATCCATCAATAATTTATATATTTGTCTATATGTCTGTTTCTGTTAGACTGTCCAGCTCTCTATATATCTAGCTATCTTTCTTTTTATTGTCTCTCCAGAATTTTTTTCTTTTTCGCTCATCCTTTTTTACCTTCAATTTCATCCAAGAAAATTTCACATAAATAAATTGATACATAAAAAAAGGATGAATAAATAAATAAATAAATAAATAAAGCTATGTGTAGACGCACACATGTATATATGTGTGCGTATATATCTATACATACATATATATGTAAATACATTTACATATATATGTATGTAAATATAAATATGATGGTATTGAAGTTTTCAGACTACATCATGCCAACAACACTCTGCCCAGACATTGTGATCTGAAATTCCACCAAACAGGTGATCTGGTGGGAACTGATTTTATCCTGGGTTGAACACATGGAGGGGTTTCATGAGAGGAAGCAGGTCAAATACCAAACACTGGGTCAACAGTGCAGAGGTCATCCTGGCAAGCATGTTGCAAGACAATTGTAAATGGCTGCTGAGGTTTTGTGGAACATTCATTCTGCGAAGCTCTGACTGGGGTTGGATAGGGCTATAATTCCATCTATAAAGCTGCAAAGAAGATCAATAAGTGATTTTATATGAAGAAAGTAGGCCAGTGCTTCTGGGATGCAAGCTGGGATGTGGTCAAACCCAGCAGGGTCAACTGAGTGAGGAGTTGTGATGTCCAAAGACCCAAAACTCCTTCAGACCTCAGAAGCATCATTAACAATGCATCCCAGAGCATTCGCAACATGTATCTTGAAATGATAGATAGATAGATAGATAGATAGTAGATAGATAGATAGATAGATAGATAGATAGATAGATAGATAGATAGATAGATAGATAGATAGATAGACAAACAGACAGACAAGCTGCGCCTCAAGTAATGTCATTTTCGGCATCACCTGCTTTCTCTGTCCTTCCCTGTACATTGGTCAAACGGGACGCCGCTTGACTGATCGGTTCGCAGAGCACTTCTGGGACATCAGATTCAGTAATGACACCCCGGTCTTGCGCCATTTCCGCTCTACCTCTCATTCACTACAAAATCTCTGCACAGAGGCCACCCGGACTCCCGCCTTCACCGTGAACAAGAATTAATCTTCTCTCTTCGTTCCTTTGCGCCACATAGGCTCAACTCACTTTCTGCCTTCATCTGATACCAATTCCACACGGATTCCCACTCACCTCCCATACCTTCCACCTACACACCTGCATACTGCCCACTTTGGTACCCTCACCCACACGCACAACTACACACCCATCCACACACACTGTCTCACTTCACTCATCATTACATACACACACCCACAACACCTTCCCACTCCACACACACTTCTCAGCATCCACACAAACACATAAAACCTGAACGCAGACAATATATACACATACACGCAACACACAGACAAAGACAAACTTTCGCCCACATACATACACTATACGCATGCACACAGTTTCATCACAGTGACGCACACACATACACATGTGCACTCACCATGTGAAAAAGCACACATCTACTGCTACACTTAACACACACATACACATACACACATATATACACACACACATACACACGTCACACGCACGCACACACACATCAAACTTACTTGCTCCCATTCACACATATGCAATTACACTCTCACACACGCCATTCTCACACATACACACACACGCTTGTGCACCGCCTCTTGTTGGGATCACCATGAATTATGCCCCCTTCATTCAACCTATCATTATTGTTATCTCCCTTTCATTCAACCTCTTCCTTTTCCAATCATTCGCCATATTGAACGACTGAT
>NW_021830642.1:0-4276 GCF_006345805.1 Octopus sinensis | reverse complement strand
ATAGCTTCACTTATATAGAAGATCAATACTAACGAAAAGAAGTAATGATGCAAAAAAAACAACAAATAAACAATATAGCGAAAAAGTATTAAAAATAGCCGTTAACAGCCCTCGCGTAGGTTGGATGGCGCAAGTACGCTCGCGCATACAAAAATCCACAAAGATATAAGCATACCCACATGTGTGGTTTGGTGCACATATGTTCACATAGCGAATTAAATAACTCTTGATATTTATAAGAATGAGGAGGTTATAGCTAAATTTAATTCATCCATATCTGAAAATGAATTATGTTAACAGTTACTCAAATTCATTCCCACTGCTTTGTGCGAAAGTACATTTATATGCGTGTAGGCATCTTGGGAGTCTTTCAGAAATTCTATTAATGATCTTCTCTCGGTCCGCAGAATAGACAGGGATTCCTCGGAGAAGTGTCAGCATTATATGGTTTTGCGTGCCTTACAATGGGCAAAGTTATGTTATACATAATTTTATCTTCCATAAGTCGCCAAAGATGTTGGATGTCTCTTATTGATTTTCTTGAAGTTGGTGACATGGTTGCGATGACAGTTCTTGAATGAGTCAGCCGTACTCCAGGGGTGCTTTTGGATTTAGTCCCACTACGTTGCACCTTGGGCAAATGTCTTCTACAACAACCCCAAGTTGAAAGCCATGAGCATGGGCTTGGTAAATGCATACAGAAAAGATTGCCATATATATATATATATATATATATATATATATATATATAATATATATATATATATATACGTTGGTGTCTATTTCTCTTACCATGTTAATCGTAGACGAGTGCCATCGTCATACATAGGAATGTCCTTTGTTTCAATCTTCCATGCAAACATGTACAGCAATGGGAAGATATTATCTTACATGGAAACGTGAGTGTTGCCGACAGGAAGGGCATCTAGCCGAAGAAATCTACTTCGATAAATTCCGTCCGACCTATGCCGACATGGAAAAACTGGCGTTAATATGTACTCTTCCTTTCTCTCCACCTTCCCTGCTAACCCTCCCTCAATTATTGTTCTTTATTATATTTTCACTTAACCTAGTCCCTGTTTCTAACCATCCCTCATTCTCCCATACACTCTTGCACTCTGTACTCACTCACACTTCCTGTTCTCTTGTCTTCATTCACTTCTGTTCACCTCATATCATTGAGGTTCACTCTGACACATCATCTCCACTATTTTGATCTCTTTCTAGTTCCAGCCGGCCACGCCTTCTCTCTCTCTCTCTCTCTCTCTTCTCCTATAATATGAATAGACATGTAGCACTCCTAGAGTAAGAGACTTGTCATCCGAGTTCCTTCTCGCATTATTTAACTCCACATCTAGGAAAAGCTGCCCCTATCTCTATTGTAGCTCCACTCAGTCGAGGGAGGCCTTAGTCTTTCAAGATACACAATGACCTCACTTGCGTCGGTCTTCCGTCTCGTCGGATTCTATCAAACTGTCCAATTTACGCCACCAAGTAACATAGACGTTGAATGATGATGATCATTATGATGAGGAGGAGAAGGAGGATAAATCTCTTAAAACTCTTACTACGCGGTTTATATTTTTTTAAATAAACTCTTAGCTTTTTTTTAATATTTGTAACTAAAAGAATCACCACCACCACCCACCCCACCCAACTCACAAAAAAAAACTACTTTATAATGTAAGTCTCTCCTTTGTTTTGGATATCTTTCTAAATCACCTGGTTTAGTCACATAGCTTTGTTTAATTTCAACAAAAAAAACTTTGCCCATCACCCAAAACTCTTTTGCTGCAATTTTCTTTTAATTATTATCAAATCTAAAAATAGAATCACGAAAACCCGAAAAACATTACAAAATCTGCGAAAGTGTTGATTTGATTTTCACAAAGAGGGAACCGAAAATCTTCCAGAATTCTGTTCATTGAAAAACAGAAATATTCCTTTCAAAAGGTGTGAGAAATCTATTGTGATAACTGACTTAACCTTGTTTTAAAAAGACCTTAATGTCATAAGTTTATAAGTTTCCTCTTCGGTCAAAAACTGTTTTGCTGCGGTGTTATGTTCAGATTAAAAAATAGTACTGATGTAACATTCTCAGAATTTGTTCTGAATTATCCTTATTCGAAAAAGAAAAGAATCCACGCAAAACGTTAAATACTGTTAAGCTGTAGACTTGATCTTCAGATGGCAGAAAGAGAAAAATCTTCTAGATTCATTAATTTAAACTTTTAAAGACAACATTAATAATCCTTCCTACTAAAGGCACTAGGTCTGAAATTTGAGAGAAGGGGGACTAGTCGATTACATCGACCTCAGTGTTTCACTGGTACTTAATTTATCGACCCTGAAAGTCGACCTCGGCAGAATCTGAACTCAAACGTAGGTACAGGCGAAATACCGCTGTGCATTTAGTCCAGCGTGCTAACGATTCTGCCAGCTCGCTGCCTGAGCAACCTTCATAATCAACAGTTAAAAACAGTTTTTCTATTGTTTTAAGAATAACAATAATAACAACAACAGCAATAATAATAATAATAATAATAATAATAATAATAATAATTAAATAATAATGATAATAATGATGATGATAATAATAATAATAATAATAATAAGATAATGATGATGATGATGATGATGATGATGATGATGATAATAATAATAATAATAATAATAATAATAATAATAATAATAATAATAATAATAATAATGATAATAATGATAATAATGATGATGATAATAATAATAATAATAATAATGATGATGATGATGATGATGATGATGATGATGATGATGATGATAATAATAATAATAATAATAATAATAATAATAATAATAATAATAATAATAATAATAAGTCCTGATGCATATTATAGGAATTCGTCTAGGAGGTTATTCAATAATATACAAAATACTTCCCTACAAATGGTGAATGAAAACTGTTGCAGTGTGGACTTGGCTTTCAGAGAGAAGAAACACAATTAACTATGATGCATAGCTCAGCTTTTAGAAGAAAAACTTCTTTGATAGCCATAAGATGTAGTTAAAGCAGAATAAGTATGTTAGGAAAGACACAAAAAATTCTCCTTTCATGTCAATGTTATTAAAAATTCAGGATTCAAAATATAAAACAGAAAAGAGGTAGGATTTTTTTAGAGCTCAGAATATTCTTATAGAGCTGTTATAATGCACACTTGAGTTTTAAAAATAGGAAAAAACGATTATGATAAACACAAATTGTAATCTTTAACAATGTTTTAAACAAACCGAAATGTCACATCTGTCCCATTAACCAACACACTGACAAAAAAAAAAAAAAACTTTCAGAAATCCGTCCATATTCCTCTCAAAAGGAAAGTTATACAACTGCTATTGTACCAACTTTTCATCTTTATCATCATTTAAATATCTACTATTTTATGGTTGCATGAGCCAGACGGAATATATTGAAGCAGATTTTTCTACGAACTGATGCCCTTCCTTTCGACACCCTTGACCCTTTTTCAAAGTAATGTAATTTTTCCCCATGGCCGATCATGTTCTTCAGAGGATATTAGAAATGGATTAGGCTGCTTGTATGACAGTGTCTCTCACAATTATCGAACGCTGTGAAGATAAGGAGACAAAACATGCATACATTTATACACAGAAATATCTACATGCATATATATGTATATACATGTGTGTGTATGCCTGCGTGCGTGTGTGTGTGTGTGTGTGTTTGTGTGTGTGTGTGTGTGCAGGAGTGGTTTCAGGTATAGTCCTACTGCACGACATCTTGAACAGGCAGACCAAAGCCTTGTGAGTAATTTCAGGAGATACGGAAAGGAGCGTGTCGTATATGCATGTGTGTATGTGTGCGTGGTGTGTGTGTGTATGTGCGTGTGTGTGTGCGTGTGTGTGTGTGTGTGTGTGTGTGTGTGTGTGTGTGCTGGTGTCTACTTGTTATAACAACACAAGATAGTCGTAGACGAATGCTACTGTCATACGAACGCTATCCTTTCGATCTTCTGCGCAAACATATCTGGTCACGAGAAAATATTACATTATATGGAAACAGATGTATCTTGGCAACAAGAAGGGCATCCATCTGTAGAAATCTTCCTCAACTGATTCCATCCGACCTATATGATCTTGGAGAAGTGGGCGTTAAAACGATGATGATGATGATGATGATGATGATGATTTCAAAACAAAATTTCTTCAAAACGAAAAAAAAAATTGAATTATTTTTATAGTTGTCACCTACTCTTCCTTTCTCCTTACTAATCCACCT
>NW_021830641.1:0-4317 GCF_006345805.1 Octopus sinensis | reverse complement strand
GTATGTATGTATGTACGTATGTATGTATATATGTATGTATGTATGTATTATGTATGTATGTATGGATGTATGGATGTATGGGTGTAGTGTATGTATGTATGTATGGGTGTAGATTTGTATGTTTTGCTTTATCTATGTATTCTCATGCATATAGCTACATATCTAGACATGCTCATATATATATAAATGATAAACTTCTGGAAAGTTTTATAGATTTTTTACAGTTCCAGTGATGGATTGGATCTGTAGACTTCGAATTAGCTTTCCTCTTTCTGGTTTTGAAAAGCCTAATTTCTCAAGATTAGTATTGAGGCAGTGTGTTACATATCCCAGGGTCCAAATAATTACAGGTATAAACCTAAACATGTACGTATGTATGTATATGTATGTATGTATATTTATTATTTGTATATGTATGCATGCGTGTATGTATGAATATGTGTGTATGCAATCTATGTGTATGTATGTATGTATGTATTATGTATGTATGTATGTATGTATGTATGTATATGTATGTATATTTATTATTTGTATATGTATGCATGCGTGTATGTATGAATATGTGTGTATGCAATCTATGTATGTATGTATGTATATATGAATGTATGTGCAAGAGTTTGTCCGTGTTCTGTATTCATCCTTCGTTCGCATCCCAGCAATCAGCTGATGCCAATCGTGTTGTTGTTATGCTTGTCGACGTCGACGTTGATATTATTTCTACTGTTATTCCAGCAATTATTCCCCCACCCCAACCCGACGGTCCGTATAATATTTTGGCGGGGTTCCACGCAACAAAACAGTATTCTAAGGACCCCTGATAATATTTTCTTTCGATGTATGCATTGGTATGTATCGCTTTTAAGGACCCCTGAAAATATTTTCTTTCATTGGTATATATCGCAAGAAACAGCTAAGTTAAGGCGGCGAGCTGGCAGAATCGTTAGCACGCCGGGTGAAATGCGTAGCCGTATTTCGTCTGCCGTTACGTTCCGAGTTCAAATTCCGCCGAGGTCGACTTTGCCTTTCATCCTTTCGGGGTCGATTAAATAAGTACCAGTTACGCACTGGGGTTGATATAATCGACTTAATCCCTTTGTCTGTCCTTGTTTGTCCCCTCTGTGTTTAGCCCCTTGTGGGTAGTAAAGAAATAGGTATTTCGTCTGTCTCTACGTTCTGAGTTCAAATTCTGCCGAGATCCACTTTGCCTTTCATCCTTTAGGGGTCGATTAAATAAGTACTAGTTGAAAAGTGGGGGTCGATGCAATCGACTTACTAGCTTCCAAGGAAATTCCCTGCATTGTGCCAAAATTTGAAATCATTTTGAAATCTATACAAAGGGGCTGATATTCCTTAAACATAATCTTTGTGGGGCGAACAGTATATATACATATATATACATACATTCATACATATATAGGTTTTCCCTTATCTTGAAAAGTAATTTTTAATCGAAAAAAATTTCTAAACGATGAACTTTTATCTTACCTTATTTATTTATATGTTTCCTATATATATGTATTTTTATATTTTTGTATATATTTATATATTTATATATTTCTTTATATTTTTATATATTTATTATTCTCGATGTTAAAATGTTAAAATATATTTTTGTTTTAGTCGCTAAAGTATTAATCATTAATTGTTAACCGTGATAGACTGTATTCACACCTTTCTTTAATAATATTCTTATATGCTTGTATTGATGAGTTGTGTTTCTCCTTCTGTGATTTTATGCATGTATATTCTATGTGAAAGAAAAAGCATCATGTGATTAAATGTTCGAGATATGAAATGTTACGTGGATGACCTTATATTTGTTTGTTCTGCAATCATAGTTTAAAATATTTGTCTCATTTAATTGAGCACTTCTATAGCCGTCCTATTAAACATTTTTTTCCTGATAAGAAACAATCGCTTTATTATTGATAAGAGATACATATATATATACATACATACATAGTAAAGGGTGAAGATGTCATTCGGTCTTGAATGACCATGGAATTGCACCTAGAACGTTTCCCTCCTAGGCATAAGTTCAGACAAGATTGTTTATGGAAGACCAGCAGTCGCCCATGTGTACCATCCTCTCCTCTCCACGTCACCGATGTTAATCCAAGGGAAAGGCAAAGGGACCGATACAGCTTGGCACCAGTGACATCACAGCTCATTTCTACAACTGAGTGAACTGGAGCAACGTGAAATAAAGTGTCTTGCTCAAGAGCACAACTCACATCTCGATCCTGGAATTGAACTCACGACCACATACACAATATTCCTTCACCAAAGTATGTGCGTGTTTAAAAGGTAATTTAAAGAAATAGAATATTTACTTTAAAAAACTTGTAGATTATAATGTATTGGTTTCAAATTTACGTTCTGAGTTCAAATTCCGCCGAGGTCGACTTTGCCTTTCATCCTTTCGGGGTCGATTAATTAAGTACCAGTTGCGTATTGGGGTCGATCTAATCGACTGGACCCATCCCCAAATATTTCGGGCCTCGTGCTTTAGAGCAGAAAAGAAACAGCTTCGTTTCCTTCTCCAATATTTTACACAGTTCAACCTACACATGTTAATGTGTAAAAATTAAAATAGGAATTTTGAAAGAAGTCTCCATAAAACTAGTCTATAAACATCGAATGTCTATAGGTGTCCACGAGAATAAGATAGTAATCAAAGGGGTGCAGGATCTTTTCGGTTTGACTGGCAGTTTTTTTAAATAATTTCCACGTAACTAAGCACTTTTAAACTTCGTATACTGCTAGATGTGTTTAAAAAACATCTTTTTCTCTTGGCTTTATTGGGAAAATTCTATAGTTTGTAAGATATTTATTGGGGTTTTTTTCTTCAATTTCTGCAATTACAACCAATCAATGACGTCTATTGAGGTGAAAACATTTCTGTGCCGTATGAATATGTCCCTCGTTTAAGAAACAGATTGGGTTTATTTACATTTCTGAAGAAAAAAAGATGCCCCTACCCCCACCCCTAACCTTAACTCTAACCCTAACCCTAAAACATTGAAATACAATAGATCGATACTAGGGTCATAATTATGGGTGACAATTTATTATGACACCGATAGAAAAAACTGTCGGTCAAACCGAAAAGATCCGGGGTGCATAGATAAAAATAATGTTTGAGAATCCCCAGTTTATATTGATGCTGTTCTTACAAATGCTCAGGCTATTGTTGTTGTTGTTGTTAGTGTATGTAAGTTCCCTGTTCCTTGCCCCAATCCATGACAGTTCTATGTAAATCTATATCCAAACGCCCTTCACCTCTGACACTACATCATAACCTTATTAAGTGGTTATGTACGACTGCAGTGTCTAATAGCGATCTCCCTTTACGAGGGACTGTATTGTTTAATGTGGAGGCGCGATGGCCCGTCGGTTAAGGCAGCGGACTCGCGGTCCTAGGATTGGGGTTTCGATTCCCAGACCGGGTGTGTGAGTGTTTATTGAGCGAAAACACATAAAGCTCCACGAGGCTCCGGCAGGGGGTGGTGGCGAATCCTGCTGTACTCCTTCACCACAACTTTCTCTCACTCTTTCTTCCTGTTTCTGTTGTACCCGTATTTCAAAGGGCCAGCCTTGTCACACTCTGAGCCACGCTAAATCTCCCTTAGAACTATGTTAAGGATACATGTGTCTGTGGAGTGCTCAGCCACTTGCAAGTTAATTTCACGAGCAGGCTGTTCCGTTGATCGGATCAACTGGAACCCTCGTCATTGTAACCGACGGAGTCCCAAGACGATTCTCTAATAGGGATTTCCCTTTACGAAGAACTACATTGTCCCATAGGGATTTCCCTATATATGGGATAAGATAGTCTAATAGGGATTTCCCCTTACGAAGGGCTGTATTGTCAAATAAGGATTTCCCTCTAGGTACAACCTTGTCTAATGGGTATTTTCCTTAATGGCAGTAAGAGTACTAAACATGATGATGATGATCGAGATCATCATCATCATCATCATCATCACTGCGGCGGCGGCGTGGTCGCGGTCATGAGCTTCGGCATTGTCTGCTGTTGTCGTCGGTGTTGTTGTTGTTGTCATCGTCATCGTCAGCCATCATCGTACGCGTCGTCGTTGTCATCGTCGACCGTCGTCGTCGTTGTCATCATCATAATTTTCGTCGCTGTTCGCTGCGGTGATGGTTTTGTGTCTGTTGCGATAGGGACGGTTGTGTTCTGATTGAGAAGCTTGTTCATGTTGTTGTTTTTGTGGTGGTGGTCATAATAATGTTGTCGCTGTTGTTACTTTCGTTGTTTTTATTGTCATTGATACCCTGTCATTCTCTTCAATTGTG
>NW_021830640.1:0-4277 GCF_006345805.1 Octopus sinensis | reverse complement strand
TACCTTTATTTATATTTTTTATATATATTTCTTACATATCATAGAGAATTTGGTTTATAGATATATTCTTTACACATAATTTTTTTCTGTACTCTACCTTCCACCCTGCATTTTCCGTGCCTATATAAACGTGTATATGGAATACTTATTGCGCGCGTGTGGATGTGTACGTGTACGCGGGTAGGTGTGTATATAGATGTGAGCGTGTGTGTGGGCATGCGAGTACGTATGTATATAGACGTATTTTACTCAGTGTTTTTACACATTTTCCTGTATTGTTTTTAGACGTATGTATAATCCTTTTTGTGCGTGCGTGTGTGTGCGCGTATATAGACGTATGCGGGTGAGTGCGTATATGGGCGTGTATGTGTGTGCGTGCATAAGGGTGTGTGCGTATATAAACGTGGTTTACTCTTTGTATACTCCCTTATGCCTTTTTTCTGTATTGTTACCCTTAACCCCTTTTTTTTCTTGTGCTTGTGCGTATGTAGACGTATGTATGAACTTTTACGGTGCGCGCGTGTGTGGGGGTTTGTATGTATATGCATATACATTTGGCGAAGGATGCGAGTGAAGATGTGTACGTTTTTCTAGTGAGGATGGATGAATGTATGCGTACGCACTTGGGTGTCCGGACGCACATGTGTAGGTATGAACAGACGCGCTTACGCAAATACTATGAACTTTTTACCCCCTTATCTTAATTAGCGGTCATTCGAATAACTCTTTTGTCTAAAAGACACGCATGCATAAATACATACATACACACATACGTACATACGTACATACATACATACATACACACACATTTACACACATACACACACACATACATACATACGTACGTACATACATACATATACACACACACATACACACACACACATACATATATGCATACATACATACACACATACACACACATACACATATACATACATACACACACGCATACATATACATACATACACATACACACACATACACACATACACACATACATACACACACATACATACACACATACATACATACATACATAGATACATACATACACACACATGCACATACATATACATACATACATACATACATACACAGACACATGCAGACATACACGCAGGCACACATACATACATACACACACACATACATACACACACATACATACACACACATATACACACATACACACACACATACACACATACATACATACACACACATACATACATACATACATACACACATACACACACAAACACACATACATACATACACACACGCATACATATACACACATACACATACACACATACACACATACAAACATACACACACATACGTACACACATACATACATAGATACATACATACACATACATATACATACATACATACACACACATACACGCATGCACACATACATACATACACATACATACACACACACATACACACACATACTTACACACATACACACATACATACATACATACATACATACATACATACACACATATAAACATATAAACACGCATATAAGCCTCTACATTGTACACACACGCACACATATATACATACATTCACTCGCACGCACGTACACACACACGCACACACACACATTTACATATATATGCTATACACGCACACACACATACACACGTACAAACACACACAAACTCACATACACACCGACAGATATACATACACAATATACACCTATCCGCGCACGCACACATACACATAAACACATACAAACGCACACATACACGCACACACATACACGTACATACATACACACTCACACAAATGAACCCACACATACATCCCTACACACACACACGCACGTACAAGCACACACTCATACATACACTAGGTTAAGCACTGTTACTCGCCACACACCTAAACTCTACGCATACACACACACGAACACACACATGCACACACTGCAAACAACACACACACATGATACATATACTTACACGTACACACATATATCCCTTTGTTTTTTGACCTGGTTTTGACCTAGCTGGATACAAACGAGTGCCACTCCTTTATGACAGCTAGCTTGCCATGCCAATTATTCACCATACATACACACACACACGCACGCACAAACACGCTTGTCATCCTTGCACACACACACACACACACACACCCACACATATTCCTTGTCTTTGAAACTCTCTTGTTTTTAAAAATCATGATTCGTCTACCTTTCAACTTCTGTTCATTCAACATGTGATCTCTTGAGCACCACCAGCTCAAATATTTTTTCCCTCTGTCTTCCCTTCTCGGGATCTTTCCTTCTCCTTGTTTCTGACGAAGAGCTCCGCTCGAAACGTTAAACCCTCCTTCCCTTCTTTCCTGAGCGTCAAATAATACTTTAATTGTTCCACGTCCTCGCGTTGCTGTGTTTTTTTTCTGTGTTTTTTTTCTGTGTTTTCTTGTTTGGATTAACTATATATATATATATATATATATATATATATATATATATATATACTTTATTTTAAGCAGCAGAAAATTCAACAAAATCTGTTACTCTGAGTTCTCGTTGCCGTTCATCAGACAGTTGAACGGCAACGAGAAACTCAGAGTAACAGATTTTGTTGAATTTTCTGCTGCTTAAAATAAAGCATATTACTCTACCACTGGTATTTGAGTACTCTTTTTCCACCTTGTTTCACATTTATGTGTTTACTCCGTCTATAATATATATATATAATATATATATATAGGCAAATGTGTTATTGAAAGTGCACCTAAATTTGAAAAACTCATAATTGTTTAAAATTTTCAAATTTAGGTGCATTTTCAACAACACATTTGCCTATATTTTTCCTGCGTGGAACCCCCGCCTCTTTTGTTGTACATATAAGAAATACGAGGGGTTTAGTTCACTGGGGATCTAAATAATTAGGTAGGCTGTATAAGTTCTATAATTGGACATCCTATAGGTTCCAAGTTTACATCTAAGGCTGGAGCTAGGGATCTGTAGTAGTCTTCCGAGTCAGCATATTAGAGGAGTAAAAGACAACAAAACCAAGATAGTACGAGTGTCTCAAATCATTTAGAATATTGAATTTGAGTAAGATGAATTTGAAAGAATTAAACAGCTGTAAGGCGTCTAATAATTAATTAATTGATTAATTAATTACTTGAAATTAATCTAGCGCTAATTAAATATTCTGAATGACTTGAGATATTCGTCCTGCCTTTGTTTTATGGTCCTTTTACTTATATTTATATACTAGCAGCATAGCCCGGCGTTGCTCGGGTATGTAAGAAACTTTGTCGATAAGCAATGCCCTTTACCTTTTTACCCTTTTTTGTACTCATTGAACCGTTATTTTGTAAAATGAAGCCTAAAATGCATTAAGGCATTCAAGGCACCGTTCCCTTGCATGCATGACTACAGCCCAACATTGCTCGGATTTGAAGCAAAAGGAAAACATATGCCATTTCTAGTAACCTTTATGATAAAAGCGGCAAAAATCGACTAAATCACCTGAAATCCACCAACTATTTAACAAGAGTCAGTTTTGTAGGGTTCGCATGGTCGGTCTCAAAGTGATATGGTTTTGTCGATTTCTCCCAATACTTGTTGACTGCATTGACAAAAGGTCGTTAGTTTGACATTTATTGCAAACTTGATGTCCAACATCGGTGTAGGGAAAATCTATGTGAACTTTCAAAAAATATCGCAGAAAAATCGGTTTGCTATGTGTGCCACATATGATGTAATTAACCGATTTTTTCCAGTAATAACGTATCCTATTGCTCGCTGTGAATTTCAAAAAAAATTCCTGCCAATTTGTTAAAGATATTGTCGAAAATATGTCATCTTGAATTTGAACGTGATTTCCCAAAATGGCATGATTTTATCGATTTTTTCTGATGGTAAGGTATTGCATGGAAAATTAAGTTCAGAATTAAGTTCCTTAGGGTAACATTAAGCTTCACCATGAGTTTGGTGAAAATCGATTGCAAGTTGCGAAAACTACAACGGAAAATGTGTTGCATATGATAAGCTTAAATTCTCGACCCCATGTCGAATTTATCAATTTTTTTCAGAACTGGAGGAACTTTTCAAAATTTTCGCTGCATTAGTTTTGAATTATGACATTGGGCTATGTGTGTGTCAAGTTTCATCAGAATCGGTTGAAAGCTGTGGTCAAGGTGAGGGTACAACCTGACAGACACACAGACACACAGACAGACAAACTGCTTTTTATATATATATATATATATATATATATATATATATATAT
>NW_021830639.1:0-4251 GCF_006345805.1 Octopus sinensis | reverse complement strand
AATTTGCATTATCAGACAAAGTATTTTCTATTTACAGTTAGAAAAATATTTTAAAAAAATGAAGGCTAATGAACATATTGAGTGCAAATTGCTGAAATGACACACTAGCTTTAAAAAAAAATAGTGGTTACAATTGTCAGTGTTGGTTAATTTGCTATCATGGGATTTTTCCAATATGTCAAATTTTTAATGTGTAAGCATACAGACAATGAGTCTTTTCACTAAAATCGAAAAGGAATATTACGGAGATTTACTTGCATAGCAAGCGACCTGATCTGAGATCATGAGCTGAAACAAAGACAGTTGCAGCGTGAAAGGTGCTTATAAGCCATTTAAAAACAGAAAAACCGTTAGATCCACTTCAATATTTAAGTTTAATTTATCAAAATATTTTCGTCACTTTGAAACCGCGATCTGTTCACTGACAAGATGCAGCACGGAATTTTGTCAATGAACATGTTGCGGTTTCAGAGCAACGAAAATATTTTGACAAATTAAATTTAAATATTGAAGTGAATCCAATGGTTTTGTGTATTTTGAAATGGTTTATAAACACCTACCACGCTGCAATTGAGAACGAACGGCTTCTTGAGTATTTTAATTTAAACATGCAAATGTAAAGAAAAATGTTTTTTTTTAATCTGTTAGTTTTTAAATTCTAACCTCGGCAGTAATAGTTTAAGTTTTCCCTTCTTGCCTTGTACCTTTCCAGGCTTAATTACTGTTTGTTGTGTACTTTTCTAGGTTCAATACTTAAGAATATTCTAGGCTTCTGCATGTATATTTATGAATTAACAAATACGCATACACACACTGTACATAGTAATTGTTATTTTATTTAATAATGATGATGTAAATAGAGAGAAATGAGGGAGTATTATACATGTAAACTAATTTCACGCGGAAAAGGATTGGTTTTGTTATTTTAGATAAGGTGTTTTTCATGACGTTATTCAGGAAAACAGCTACTTACGTTTGTTGTGTTCATTTTTCTCTCCCCCCTAAAGGCAAGTAATCCTTATCTCTCAGTCTGATTTCCCGTTGCTTGTATAAACGTAGTCAAAATTATTAATATAAAATACACTGAAATGTGTAAAAAAATCCATAGAATTTCCGGGTGGACTCAAAAGAAATAGGAACCTACTAATAATAAAGAACTTCCCCATATCTTCTGATTGTTTAACTAAAGATCTGAGTTGTCTGAAACGCATACATCGGGACTGTAAACCCTAATTGCATAAAATTTATATATATGGCGACTCTGATTTGCACTAAGTAATGAATATTGTGCAAATATATGAAAACAAATAAGAAAATGTATACATCTTTCTATGAATGAATATAAGCTTTTGGAATTAAGAAATCGGAGTTTAGAAACCTAATCACAGAAATGTTTCATGACAAATGTTTGTGTATGAACCTATTACAAAATAATATTTTCAGAAATTAAAAAAAAATTAGTTATCGATGTTATAAACCGTACTAAATTATTACTTCGAGTAAATGATATGTAGCTTAAGGATTCCATTACCATTATATTAAAGATAAATCTAATGACACAAAACGGAAGTATATTCAGTCTTGAAAATAGCTCAGTGTATAAGAAAATCTGCTGAAGGGAAAAAAGATAACCAGTTGAGACCTACATAAAAAGAAAAACACTTGCATGTGGTTAAAACAATTTCATATTGAATAGTGTTAAGTTCACATAACGCTCTCACATATACCCAAAATGAATTCCAAAGCATATTTTGGCGAAAAGATATATATATATATATATATATATATATATAGGTGCAGGAGTAGCTGTGTGGTAAGTAGCTTGCTAACCAACCATATGGTTCCGGGTTCAGTCCCACTGCGTGGCATCTTGGGCAAGTGTCTTCTGCTATAGCCCCGGGCCTACCAATGCCTTGTGAGTGGATTTGGTAGACGGAAACTGAAAGAAGCCTGTCGTATATATGTATATGTGTGTGTTTGTGTGCCTGTGTTTGTCCCCGATCCTGGTGTGTTTACGTCCCCGTCACTTAGCGGTTCGGCAAAAAGAGACCGATAGAATTACAAAGAATAAGTGCCGGGGTCGATTTGCTTGACTAAAGGCGGTGCTCCAGCATGACCGCAGTCAAATGACTGAAACAAGTAAAAGAGTAAAAGAGTAAGAGTATAGAGAGACGTGCTATTAACACACACTTATATATTTCTATAAAGCAAAACAAAAGTATTACAGATGTCCTACAAACTATGGTAGGAAGAGATCTTTAAAAGAAATTTATCGTTAAATCAGACAATACATTTCCAGTTTATTTCCAGGATTTGCGGAACCATACTTAAGGCAATTAGAAATAAACAGAACGCTTTCACAGAAACAGTGACACCAAATGATTATAGATGTACTGAATAACAGAGATTGTATTTGAACTAGGACACATCACCCCATAACAAAAGAAACGAACTAACACTAACGGAAAAACATTACCAAGTGCAACAACAACATGGGAATATAGGCCATAATTCCAAAAATAGCTTTAACAACAACAAACTGCAAACCGGAATGGTGAACTGATTGCTAAAATGTAAAGACATCACAATCGCCCAGGTGAGTAAGATCTCCTTGGTTTACTGATACATTATTTCTCTCTAGAGATGCTGGATAGAACTACTTCACAATAAGACCCTAAAGTAAACATTCTTATAATATAAACACTAACCTCTCTCGCCCTTATACTCACAGAGGTACTGGTACAGTATGTATGTAAGTGTGTGTGTGTGTGTGTGTATGTCTCTCTCTCTCTCTCTATATATATATATATATATATATAATATATATATATATATTTATATATATATAAAATATATAATATATATGATATATAAATATATATATATATATATATATATATAAAAAAACATTATTGGTGAATTGATGAAATGGAGCTGAACGCAGATTTAACAGAAATCGTTTTATTTCATTCTACACGTTTTCGAAAGACACAAATTACCAAAATCCGATTGAATAATGGGACCATATTGTGTCGAAACACGTGTAGAATGAAATAAAACGATTTCTGTTCAATCTGCGTTCAGCTCCATTTCTTCAATTCACCAATAATGTTTTAAATTCAATTATCCGCACCAACGCACGGTTGCAACACCATATGGTTGTACCTCCAACCGTGCTGTTTACTGCTGTGATTTTTGCTACTAAGGTATCGGTTAAACTTTTGATTAATCTACTACAAGATTATTCATCTTCTATTTCACATTATATATATATATATATATATATATATATATATATATATAATATATATATGGTGTGTGTGTGTGTGTGCATTGGCAGGACAAGACTACTAGGTATGCTAGAAATAGATCATCACGATCAAACTACAAAGAAAGTTCACTAGAGGAAAAATTCAACGAACACCAGAACCAAATTTGGCGGGCAGGACGGATGAAAATTTATATAAAAAACAGAATTAATTGCATACCTCATCTCCCTCATTATTTAAATATACATATACATATATATATATACATATATATATATATATATATAATCCTGTAAATCAGGGCCTGTATGCTGTTACTGCTAAGAAAAATATCCAGTCTTGCAACAGTTAATATAAGAAACACTTGGTAACAACTTTAAAAGCACTATAACATTTCTACGAAAAAGTATATACAATTTGTAGTATCTTATTTCAAATTATGAAATTAACAGATGCTCTGCGCTGTGCGCACTAATTAATATGCTTACCGCAAGGCAGGGTAAGAGAAACATTCTTCGAATCGTGACTGTGTGCCTGTTCATGCATTTCAATAAAATAGTACCGATTTAGTCATGAGTTGCTCCATGGATACAGTGGTAACAATTGAAGTTGACATTATAGTCTCTTCGTGGAACATTAAGCATATTTCTCACGAACAAATATCTATCATAGCATACTAAGCCCAACGTCTCTACAGAAGATTGCCGACAATATGCCTAGTTGTTGTACTAAATTCAATTACATGCTAATCATTATATGAATAATATTCACAGACCTAAAGATTGTAAAGTATGTATACACCACATACACAAATATCACACGTGAATATATTCATGTAATATCTATCTATACATACACACACAAGCACACACACAACACACACATATATTATATATATATTATACATTTATTATACATATCTATATACACAAATGTCTATTTTTTATACTTTTACTTGTTTCAGTCATGCGACTGTGGCCAT
>NW_021830638.1:0-4300 GCF_006345805.1 Octopus sinensis | reverse complement strand
AGAGCCAAAGCGTGTGTTTATATTGGTATAATGACCTTCCCGAGACAAAGAAAAAAGAAACTATAAACATACGCACACACACACACATTCAGAGTGTGAAGATGCGGAAGAAATAAGCTTTGCTGACTAGTAATAATAAAAGAAATGAAATAGAGCCAATGCGTGTGTTTATATTGGTATAATGACCTTCCCGAGATATAACAAAGAAAAAAGAAACTATAAATACACACACGCACACATACACAGCGGGAAGATGTGGAAGAAATAAGCTTTGCTGACTAGTAATAATAAAAGAAATGAAATAGAGCCAAAGCGTGTGTTTATATTGGTATAATGACCTTCCCGAGATATAACAAAGAAAAAAGAAACTATAAATACACACACACATGCACACATACACAGCGTGAAGATGAGGAAGAAATAAGCTTTACTGACTACAAATTCGATTCTGCAGCAGAAAATGGTGAGAAATTCTTTTGAACTGGAATCGCAGAAAGACACGTTGTCTACTCGATAAAAGGTGCTTTGAAGTAAAAGAAAACCCCCGTGCACGAGATGATAAGGATTCAATGGAAATAAGGTGGCCTAGTTAAGAGGAACCGTCGCTTTTGCCGTATCGATTGTGCCTGTGTGACCTTGTGTGTGTGTGTGTGTGTGTGTGTTGTGTGTGTGTGTGTGTGTCAGTGAGATTGAGGTAAAAATCGATTGGTGAGAAAAAGAAATAAGGCCAAGTTAATGAAAATAATGTCGGCGGGGTGGATGTGTCGTAGAATAGATGAAACAGTCGAGTAGAGAAAATTAACATAGATACAATACACAACAATAAAACATTGATGGTTTACTAACTTCCGGTGTTCACTTCCGGAATGGACTCTTAAGTCTTGAGTAGATTGCAGGAAAAACAGCTACAGATGGAGCCGGTGTGGTATAACGTGTAATAAAAATAAACATCGCCGTTAATTTCTATTGCAGAAGCACGAGTCGTTTGTCAAAGTAGATAAATATTTGTGAACAAAGCATATATATGAATGTGAGAGAAGAGCAATTTGTATAAGGAACCTGGACAATGATGGCGACGACGATGACGACGACGTCGATAGCGGCGGCGGTGGTGGCGATGGTGGTGGTGGTAGTGGTGGTGGTGGTGGTGTTGGTGGTGGTGTTGGTGGTGGTGGTGGTGGTGGCGATGGTGGTGGTGGTAGTAGAACAAAACAGCGTTTTTTTTTACAACAGAAACTGCAACAAACTTGTTTCAATCCGAGCGCCCATTAAACTGTATATTGAACATTTAACATAGAAACATAATGTCATACTTTGAAAATCTTGTTGTTTTTTTTTATTTGTACTTATCCATCAAACTTTATATTGAAAAATTAAAAAAATAAAAACCACACACACACACACACAAAAACTGGTTGCGTATGAAGAATCATAATGAGTAAATATAAATCACTGAAAATGCACATTTATTTGTTTAATGTAGTTTAAAATAGGAAAATCCCTGAATCGCACAAACAAAAGCAACACTTAATGGAGTTTTATAATTGCCTATTGCTAGATAGAAATTAGATATTTGATTCCACCATTGTCGATCACAGCTTTAATTACTGTTGCAAGTGGTAGTAAATATTTGTTATTTGAAATCTCATGGATGTTTTGATTTGCTTTAAACGTGAAAATATTGATTCAAGTTGCAGCTTGTGCCAAAAGCAAGGCAGGAATTTATGAAAAACAAAAATCGACGATTATTAAACGGAAGGTCACCGTGGGTAGCTTTAGAATGTTGTTCGCTGCCTTCAGGTGGTACATTTCTCACTATGAACCAGGGATGGTATTTGCTAACATTTTCATAATAGCTGGAAGTTTAGCGTCGAACCAATGAGCGAGGAAGCGAGCAGCAAGCCTCTGTGTGATCGCTCAGCTTGCTAGAAATAACAATCAGATCTCCTTCAAATTACAACCGGCCACCGTTAAAAGATGAATCGGACACACACTAGGGAAAGGACCCTCAAATGTGAAACGACAAGCACCTGACTGGAACCCGCAAGGGAAAGGGAAGCGAGGAACCCCGAAGCAGACATGGGAGCGGAGCATTTTGGACGAGCTTGGGACCAAGACAAGATGAAAGACAAAGTCGACTCGGCAGTATATGAAGTCAGAATGTAAAAGCGGATGAAATGCATATACGTATAAAGCGTAGACAGAGTTAGCGGCTAGAATAACCTACTAAGGGATAAATATCCGTATATACTATCGGTATCCGTTACCCGTGTTATCTCTGGGCATTGGTGTGCAGGCACACTTTGCACGTAGAGTGCAGGTAACAACAAGATAAAGAAGAGTTTATGAGGAAACAAATGTAAATAATCAGAAAATGGAGAAAACCTCATATCAACAGACACAACGATTGGACCACATCTATAGCTTATTTTTTAATATAAAGCATGGCATAACATAAAGGTGACGCAACGAATCTCGATCTGTTATGTCACCTATGTTATGTCATGCTTTATGTTAACAAATAAGCTACAAATGTGGTCCTTTCGATGTGTTTGATCTGAGGTTTTCTCCATTTTCTGATTATATATATATCTATATATATAAAACTGTAGTTGTGTGAGGTCTGTCTCCTACGATTTAGATTCCTAACTCCTCCACATTTTGCGGTGCAGTTTAACCAATTCGGGTATCTTATAGTCGTGATTAATATCGAGCCCGTCTGGCTATTAGCGCGCGTCTACGATGAGTCTACGATTTTAAAAATAATTAACATCATTTTTTATCCATTTTAATGCATAATTTTTCGTGTGTCGATGGCGGCGGAGTTGGCGTCCACGCTCAAACACCTGCACCTGTGTTTGCTTCTCCCCCTTCTTCCCTCCCTCGTGAAGCTGTGGGGAAGGGAGTTTAAGGAAATCAACGTCGTAATGCGTTGTCAAGGAGACCAGCGTTCTTTTAGAAGACACCAAAACAGAAATGGCTAAGAAAGCCCGAATTGGCATCTATAAAGGAAGTAACTCTCTAAAAATGCTTATATAGTTATTTCCCTTACAAACCCGAGCAACGCCGTGCGATACTGCTAGTATATAATAAAATATTAGGGAATAAATCCAAAACCTCGCTAAGATAAATATTTCAATTACCTGAAGATTGACTGTAACCATAACTCGAATTATTACGAATTGGACAGCCATGAAACGATCGTAGTGTTTTACTCATTATCTTTTATTAAACTTTTAATACTTTTGATATATATTTAAAATAATATAAATTAATTAATTTTATGTATTGGCTTAAGTTTTTCATTGTTTGATTTGCCTAATAGTGGTTTTATCTCTAATTTAATATAATATAATATAATATAATATAATATATATATATATACTTAAAAGGTGAGCGAAAGTGTACGTACGCCGCTATATGCATATATAAATCCCAAAATGGAACAAGAACACCACAAACGACAATAAAACATCCGGACAGACAGACGATACAAAAGGCGGACAGGAAAAACAAGCCAACTTCTAAGGTCGATGCAATCGACTTAACCTCTCCCCGAAAATTTCTGGCCTTGTGCCTATAGTACAAACGACTATCATTGTTGTTGTTGTTGTTGCTGTTGCTGTTGTTTTTGGTTGTTGTTGTTGTTGTTGTTGTTGTTGTTGCTGTTGCTACTGCTGTTATTATTATTCCGAAACTGTTACATACTAATTTAATTAGCAGAAATACTATCTTGAGATCTGGTGCCAATAAAATTTCCCAAATCTCAAGGATCTTTCTCAGGATTCCTGCAGAATACGGTATTGCACTTTTTCTTCAGGCCGAAAGTGCGGCTTTCAATTCCAATATTTTTTTCAATTTTTGAATAGCTGTCTGGGTGTTGAGCCAAGTGTACCAATTATCCATTGGAATAATTGCTCTCTTAATCTTCCACAATCTCAAGAGACAGTTATATATTGAAGACTCTTTACTTCCAACGTATGCACGGTTGACGTCATACGTGCAAACTTACAAACATACATACGTCTGTTTGTGCATATATGTATGTATGTGTGTGTGTGTGTGTGTGAGTGTAGGTATGTGTATGTATGTATGTATGCATGCATGTATGTATGTATTTGTATGTATATCTTCATATACAACTTAACGTAGTTGTCTTGTTAAAACGCCGAATACTGCGTTATTAGCCTTGAGAGGGCCTCTCATATAGGTACATAAAAGCACAGAAATAAATCAAAGCAGATAAGAATTGACGGTTACGGGAGCCGGAACTGCCAGATCACGTAATTTCGGTCTACTA
>NW_021830636.1:0-4010 GCF_006345805.1 Octopus sinensis | reverse complement strand
ACATACATACATACATACGTACATACATACGTGCATACATACATACACACAAACATACATACGTGCATACATACATACTTGCATACATACATAGATACATACATACGTGCACATATGCATACATACATACATGCATGCATACATACATACATACATACATACATACATACATACATACATACGTAGATACACAGAAACACTCGCTCACGCATATACACGCGCACATATACACACAATCACACACAAAAGCGCGCGTACATATAATCACGTACAGCAAAGGATAAATGACAATTAGGCAGAGGAGCCCATCGACCATAAAACCGGAATAACCGTTTATCCCTCCTCCAGGACACAACTCTACAAATGTGATATTACAGAAGAGAGACAATTTTCTCAGACGCAGTTGGAAGCTGACTTAGCCAGAGGCAGTAAAAGAGCTTCGTACCGAACAACAGACATGTTCTTGCCATTTTAACAGAGCAAATAAATTGAGATTTATTCTTGAGGGAGTTTTTTGATGTTTTGTTTTGTTTTGGTTTGTTTTGTGTTTTTTTTCCCCTTTAAAAATAAAAGTCAAATTATTAAGTTTTTTTTTTTAGTTTGTTAAGATAGTTAAACTTTTTATACTTTCTGAGTTTCTAAGATCAATAAGTTTGCTTTTTTAGTTTGTTTGTTTGTTTAGAAGTTTATTCAGACGTAACTGGTATAGTACCACCACCACCACCACCATCATCATCATATGATAACCATCAGTAGATATATCTTCAAATCATCATCATCATCATCATCATCACCCTCATCATCAAACTCCTCCGCCTCCTCCTCATCATCATCATACACCTCCTCCTCTTCCTCCTCCTCCTCCTCCTCATCATCATCATCTTCATCGTCATCTTCATTATCTTCATCATCTTCATCATCATCATCATCAACACACTCCTCCTCCTCCTCCTCCTCATCATCATCTTCGTCACACTCCACTTCCCCTTCCTCCTCCCCTTCTTCCTCCACCGCTTCCTCCTCCTCTTCCTCCTCATCTTCATCACACTCCCCTTCCCCTTCCTCCTCCTCCTCTTCTTCCTCCACCGCTTCCTCCTCCTCCTCCTCCTCCTCCTCCTCCTCATCATCATCATCATTTTGGCATTTCAAACTGCTAGAATTAGCAAACAAATCTTCCTCAAATCCCTTTTTATAAAAGTTGTCGCAAACGATTCTCCTTTTAACACTCAAAGTCCATTAGGAATTTATCCTGATATAAAGTGTTACTGATAAAGCCGTATGCTTTGTTTGTAGGAGGATCGCCATCCAAGAGGATCGCCGAAAAGCACCAGTGATTGACAATATTGCAAGCGAATTTTATTTTTAACATAGAAAGTCACCTTGAAGAAGTTTCTCATAAAGTATAATAATGAAACATTATTAGTGGCCCATGACATTAATTGTTATTTCGTGGTAAGGAGTTGATCCCCCAATAGGTGATCAACACTACGGAGTTTTACAGAGAAAGTAGTTTTCGGTCAGCTATACGTTCTGCTCCAAAATACAATGCAATGGTTGTAGAGGATAGGAACGTTTTTTCCTTTCACTGCTTTCATTGATTCCTATAACTCTCTACCGCCATCCAATTTTATTATTATGAACATGAAAGACGGCGAGCTGGCTGCAACGTTAGCCCGCCGGGCGAAATGCTTAGCAGTATTTCGTCTGCCGTTACGTTCTGAGTTCAAATTCCGCCGAGGTCGACTTTGCCTTTCATCCTTTCGGGGTCGATTAAATAAGTACCAGTTACGCACTGGGGCTCATACAATCGACTTAATCCGTTTGTCTGTCCTTGTTTGTTCTCTCTGTGTTTAGCCCCTTGTGGGTAGTAAAGAAATAGGTATTTCGTCTGCCGCTACGTTCTGAGTTCAAATTCCGCCGAGATCGGCTTTGCCTTTCATCCTTTCGGGGTCGATAAAATAACTACCAGTTACGCACTGGGGTCTATATAATCGACTTAATCTGTTTGTCTGTCCTTGTTTGTCCCTTCTGTGTTTAGCCCCTTGTGGGTAGTGAAGAAATAGGTATTTCGTCTGTTTTTACATTCTGAGTTCAAATTCCGCCGAGGTGAATTTTGCCTTTCATCGTTTCGGGGTTGATAAATTAAGTACCAGTTGCGTACTGGGGTCGATCTAACCGACTGACTCCCTCCCTAACAGTGTCGGACCTTGTGTCTAGAGTAGAAAAGATTATTATGGGCTTGAATTGGGAGCTTGAAATACAATGAATATTTCATTAGCTGATTGCACAACCGTGGCCGCTACCCCTGTCGATGCGTTGCAGTTACTCTCTTGATGGAGCTTGGTGATCCTGACCGCTGATCTTCTAGGGTTCCTCCGCTCAGCATCAATGTAAGAGGCACCATTGGCTCAGTTGAGCCCTTTCGTTACCTCTTCACGATCCGCCATGCTGCAGTCCTATGACTTCGCGTACCCCTGATAGGGTGGCTCAATGGGGACTATGCTTTCCCAAAGGGTAGCCCGTAACTATACAGAGAACGGTCGTAACTCCTGACGTGGGGCATTTTCAAATATCCACATACCTAAGGTTTGAACTAAAAGAAATGTTGATATTAAGAAATGCCCAATATCTAATCCACTCAGCCTTATTGATAACTAGCAGAGACACTCGGCGTATAATGTATACCTACCTACCTACCTACCTACCTACCTACCTACCTACCTATCTACCTACCTACCTACCCACCTACCTACCTACCTACCTACCTACCTACATACCTATCTACCTACAAACCTACCTACCTACTACCTACCTACCTACCTACCTACCTACCTACTATCTATCTACCTACCTACCTACCTACCTACATACATACATACATATATACATCTATATAAATATATATATGTATATATATATATACATGCATATAATATACTTGTATATATATATAGATGTGTATATATACATGTATATAGATATACATATATATGTATAACAGTGTTATATATATATAATATATACATATATATATATTTACACAATTATATAATGTATATATACATGTATATACATGTATATATGTGTATATATTTTATATATATATATATATATATATATATATATTTCTATATATATTATATAATATATATATATATATATATATAATATATATACTATATATATATCTATATATATACAAAAAACAAAATGCATTATAAACAAGGGAAAAGTGAGCTGATGCATTTTGGAAAAAAGACTATGCTAAAACAACCATCTCTCTTCCTTTAGGGGAACCTCTCACAGCATCTCATAATATCAGAGACCTAAACGTAATTGTTGACAACAATCTCAGTTGGAGTGCCCGCATCAACAATAAGGTCGATATAGCTCGTAGGATGAGCTCCTGGATCTTAAGAACCTTCCGGTCCAGAGAACAAGGTGTCATCATTCCACTTTTCTTGAATACTGCTGCCCGCTGTGGTCTTCCCATACAAAAGAAAACACCACGAGAATCGATTCACCCCAGAGGGCGTTCACTAAACGTATTAAGGGCATGACTGATCTCGATTACAGGGATCGCCTTAAAACATTGAAACACTACTCTCTCTCTCATAAATATATTTAAGTAAATAAGTATTAGAGGTTAGACAACCATCCAAGGAATAATAAATATCCAATATACAACTGGAGGGATATTGGAGAGATATTTATATTAAATGTCTTACTGTTGCAAGGCAATAGTGCAAGTGAATAATAAGTACAAGTGGAGGAAAAAGAAAGTTTATCCGGAATTTATATAAGGCAAGGAAGAAAATGGAGAAGAGATTCATTTGACAAACATTCGTATTGCATTACTATTTTCATTGAAACTTCTGCACTGTTCTCGTTCTGTTAACGTTTTGGCGTTCAGACGAGTATGCTGGTATTGATGTGGCAACATTTGAAATTTTGTCTAGGTAAATGCAGCTGATGAAGACTAATCAAATTTATGTTGTCAGACGTATTTG
>NW_021830634.1:0-4279 GCF_006345805.1 Octopus sinensis | reverse complement strand
GTGTGCGAGTCTATAAAAGAAGAGGAAAGAAGGAGAGAATGAATAAAAGAAGAAATCGAATTTAAGAAATGCGAGACTTCTATCTATCTATCTATCTATCTAAGTATCACTTGAAAAGGAAAGTGAGAGTAGAGAGGCAAGTTTTGTCTAGCGAATGTTTCAAAAAAAAAGATGGGTGAATGTAGCAAGGATGGCACGTATGAATGACGAAACCACCTTGAGCATAATCCTATGAACCCAGAAAATTTAAAACAGAGGGTTACCTACTTGCAAATAAATGTGGTAACATGTGTCATCATTGACCGCGGTTACCGTGGTCTTTTCCGTAGGCTTTTCTTCCCACGGATAAATCTTATCTGCTTCCCCCTTTACACTTTACACCATGACACTGTGATACATGATCTCTATTTTCCCTTTTTTCCCTTTTTTTTCTTTCTTTTTTACGATCTCTTTTGATCGAAAACCTAATCCACTCTTTTTTTTCTCTCCCCCAAAAAGAAAAGCTCTACTTTGTAATATGTCCCGTCTGTATGCAGCCCTGTGTGGCTAATAAAGAACTCTATCTATCTATCTATCTATCTATCTATCTATCTATCTATCTATCTATCTATCTATCTATCTATCTATCTATCTATCTATCTATCTATCTATCAATATGTCTGTCTGTCTGTCTGTCTGTCTGTCTGTCTGTCTGTCTATCTATCTATCTATCTATCTATCTATCTATCTATATATCTACCTATCTATCTGTCTGTCTGTCTCTATCTATCTGCATACAATGTGCCTTTCTATCTGCATACATATCTATCGATATATAGTTATATCTCTTTCCTTCCTCTTTCTATCCCGTTCAATATGTATCTATTATATGCTATATCTGTTATATTAAATTCTATTATATGTTTGTGTATGTATGTCATATGATAAGCAGTAAGTGACTCAGAGGTTCATAGATGTGGTTGTAAGACAATCATCAGGTGATTAAAGACTCAACCTTTTCACTCGAACATCATTACATGAAGTAATATTTTTACCTGCAGAGTATTCAGCATTGCATTATGGATTTGAAAAATAGAAAGGGGAATAACTTATTACATATATTCATACATTCTTGGCGGTGGATTATTTCTTTTCGGTGAGATTTGCGTGCAGCGAGATGGCAGAATCGTTAGCACGCCGGGCGAAATACTTGGTATTTCGTCTGTCTTTACGTTCTGAGTTCAAATTCCGCTGAGGTCGACTTTGCCTTTCATCCTTTCGGGGTCGATAAATTAAGTACTAGTTACGCACTGGGGTCGATGTAATCGACTTAACCTCTTCTGCCTGTCCTTGTTTGTCCCCTCTATGTTTAACCCCTTGTGGGCAGTAAAGAAATAAGAATCTTTAGCACGCTGGACGAACTGCTTGCCAGAATTTCGTCTGTTATTACGTTTTGAGTTCAAATTCCGCCCCGGTCGCCTTTCATCCCTTTCGGGGTCGATAAAGTAAGTACTGGTCGAGCACTGGGGTTGATGTAATCGACTTGACTACTCCTGGATAAGATTTAAAAAAATCTGCAAACCAGTTTGATCACAAGCTGAAATTCACACCCTCCACATCAGACCGTGGTTAGTGGAGAGCAATGTCGAGGACTCCGTGGACTGAACATAGGTAATCCAATCCAATCCAGTTTAAAATATAAGGATTTTGAATTTCTTAAATGGAAAGTTAATGAGTTGAAAGTATGGCAGTATCAATGGATGTCTTGCCACACGGCATAGTGACTTACTGGCAGAGTATAAACGAAAAGGCTGTAAAGAAAGGGAATATCTTATATATAGAGTATGGTTGATCGAGGTAAGAAGTTATGTATTGATTGATTGATTCATTCAGGTGGTGGTACAATTTTTCAGTGCTTCAGTAGGAACTTGTGGAAGTAGTGACATTTGGTAAAGGTCTCTGATCTGACATCTGAATAGTCTACGGATTTGTTAAATTGAAGAGTTTCAAATAATTTTCAGCTATGTCAAACATGAAGCATTTTGTACCACGACCAGCACATCGAGAGTATTCCACTTGATATCGAAATTTAGTAACATATTCTTTCAGATACCCGATATAACTGGAGGGAAATTGCATTCACATTTTCTATATTTCTGAAGTATGGTTGAAGTATCAATGTTTAAATTTATCTTCCACTACATCTTTATAGCTTTAAGTTTGTGTTCGATGGAAGTGACTTCTGCCTCATATAAAAACTCATTAGCGCTACATGCCTGATTAAGGAAGTTTGTATTCGTATTTGTCCTTGATTGTCCTCGTTGTCCTCGATTGGCTTAATTAGTAGGCTTGTTACTAAACTTTCTTTGTTGGTAATTATAATTCTTATCTTGTTAGCTTGGTGGTATAGTTAATTTTTGTGAAGCAATTTTCTCTATTAGTGATTCATGGAGAAATGTCAATTTATTAAGGTTGGGCAGTTTTAGCAAAGCTACCATTTAACATTTGAAAAGGAAATATAAGGTATGAACCAGATAATATTGCATTGACTCTTTTTACTATTGGAGTGGGAGAGAATAGGTCAGTTGTATAAGTGATTTTGGTTTGGATACTCTAGCTTTTACTGTTTTATTTTAGTAGTGCGCCGTGTTGTCGAAGTTTCTTCGATAGCAGACTGGATATAATTCTACTGATATATTTTTTGAATTCTGAAGTTGGTTCGTAAGAATCTATATCAAAATACGCGAGTTTTTCATTAAGATTGCTACATGGTTAATATTTGTCACTTGCTAGTCTGATGTTATCATCAAAGAAATTTATAGTACTTATGTAAATGAAACTATTTATAAAATCTTTTTATATCAAGCTGTATTAAAGAACTTTTTCTATACGCATCTAGATTATCCCCATAAGTGTGTTGGTAATCCCGCTTCAATTATAGAATGCTAACGTGACTTGGCGAGGAAGTTGGCACCTCCGAAGTTCAGTTCAAGTTTTCACCACGGAAGTGTTCTCTCTGCGTTTTTCTTCAACTATGTCAATAATTGGATACTAGAGCGTGTTCTGGTAAAGTTCTTGAGTGTCGCTGCACAAGATTTCACCATTACTGATATCTGATTGACAAATATATACAGGAAACTATTGAATGTCTCAGTGTATAAGCGTTGCATGGTGGATTGACAATTAACAAAAAAGGAGGGCAAAATATATGTGGGTACCGTTATATTCAAATGCGAGATTCTGAAAGCCGACGATCAGTCCAAATACCCTGGCACTACGTTCACTGTTAAGGAATGAGGTAAGATAGTATATGTCTTCTATAAATATGTGCGCAGTGCATACGTTTAATAAGAAACCTATTTATCATCGATGTGTAAAGAAATCACACGGTAAAATCCCATGGTTCTTACTGCTGAATGAACGTAAGAAAAATCCGACGAGTTTCGCCTGGTCATTATCGGCTCATTCTATGAATGTATGTAAAGGAATATGAATATTTATGAATATATGTGTATGTGTGTATGTGTGTGGGGGTTCATGTATGTGTGAGCTTGTGAGTGTAAGTGTAGGCGCATAATAGAGAAAGAGAGAGATGGAAGAAGAGACTCAGAGTTTACGTTAACAGAATGAGAGATAGAGTAAGAGAATGCGTTGACAGAAGGGAAATAGAAATAAGCACGGCGAGAGAAAGGGAGAGTGAAAGAGCGAGAGATAGAGCGGGAGAGAGAGGGAGAGAGAAGGGGGAGGGAAATAGAATAATACATGGAATATAGTTAGATTGATAGAGAAAAATAAAGAAAGGGGGAGAAATAAGAAGGGGAGTAAAGATTGTGGTAGTCGAAGCTATGATATTATGGAAGAAGATGTAATGGTTGTGATCGCACACATATTGTTATAGTAGTGTCTTGTGTCTTGTGTAATTGGTGTTGTCAGTTCCATTTAATTGGTTGGACGGTTCCACTCCCCACCCTAGACCGTCTCCTTACTCTTCTTATCATCAACAACATACTGACCTTCCTGAAGAAGCATCTTAATCATCGTTTCTTTACCTTTAGATTTTTGTCTTCTGGCGAAGATCAACGTAAAACGTTCGCCTCGCTTCGCTGAAGCAGAACGTTTGAACGGGGATGATCTCAGCTGCATTAGCAATAAGAGCACAGACGCATACACACGCACAAACACACGCACACACACACACGCACACACATACACACACACACACACACACACACACACAAACACAGACACACACACTCACACACACATACTCGTACGAAGACACTCTAACACACAGACAATC
>NW_021830633.1:2500-4228 GCF_006345805.1 Octopus sinensis | reverse complement strand
GTTCCATTTAGGTAGAGGGCCAACAATTTCCCAGGAAAGGAGTCAGTCAATTGCATCGATGAAAGTATTATTTTATCGACCCCGGTGCGGATGAAAGGGAAAAGTTGACATCGCGGGATTTTTAATAACAGCGAAGTATAAACAAGATATAATAAAACACATTGTCTATATTGCGTGAACAAATGCATATATATATATATGCATATATATATATATATATATATATATATTATATATATATATATAATATATATATTATAATATATACATATATATATATCTATATATACATATATATATATAAATACAACATACATATATATATATACATAAACATACGCACATACATACATACACTCACACGTAAATATATACATACATGCATGTATGCATACATACGTACGTACGTGAGAGAATTGATATTGAAGATCAGTTGAAAATGTATCTGGGTTTTAAAAGAGAATTACACGATTAATTTTGAGCATATAATTTTGCTATGAAACCTATTAAACATTTAAGTTTTTTTTTAGCGTGTTTTATCGATATGGAATTTTCTCCTGTCCATTCATTTACTTTCTTTTACACTTTTCTGTTGTTTTCTGAAAAGACGAAATTGTAGAAAACGGTATGATATCTTCATAAGTTTGTAAAAATAAAAGAAATAAAAGTGGTGCATTTCGTTTTCAGACCAATGTACACTTTCAGCCAAAAAACCTCTTCTATATTTCTACTAGCTTAGATGTAAACCTTTTGTCCTGTAATTATATATATATATATTATATTGAGGGTACATATCACAGGTGATATGTAACTAAATTCTTTTTTTAAATGATTTGCTTTGAAGTTTTGCATTCGGTAAAATTTTGTTTATTTTAGTAGTTTTGACCGCATTGTTCCCTCTTAGCGTGTGGTATATACGAATAGTAGTACCCTCAATATAATATAAATAAATATTTTCAAAGTGGAAAAATTTACGGATTTTTTCTCTTACGAGATTTTTCACGCTAACTACTGATAATTTCTTATAAAGATTTTATCCTCAATTGTAAATATATATATATATATATATATATATATATATATATAGATATATAATATATATATTATATATATATCTATATATATATAATAATATATATATATATAAGTATGTATGTATAACAAAATGGAACAAGAACCAACAGGCGACAATAAAACATCCGGACAGATAGATGATGCGAGGACGGACAGGAAAAACAAGGACGGGTCATTCGCAAGTTCCTTTCGTCAGTCAAGTTACCAAGTTATCCTTACTGTTTCGGTCAGTTACACCTGAGGCTGTTCAAATATGGCTGCCCACTAAAATCTAAGCTAAGAGCATTAAATTTTGGGGGAGAAAGCAAGCGAATGTGTACAACAACAAACACAAACAAATGGAGAACATGTTACACAATTATAAATACAAAACGGCATTTTTCCGATGGCCGGATAAATGAAGAGATGGCGGCGTGGATTTCCACCTCGGCATCCGAAACCCAGGCATTTTATGTTCGCATGCATACTATGATAAGTTCCGACTGGTAATTGTTAGAGGTTATCTATCAACCATCATGTCTATACAGAGTGTATAGTAGAAGACACTTGCCCAAGGTGTCACGCAGTGGAACTGAACCCGGAACCATGTGGTTCGTAAGTAAGCTACTTACCACAGTCACTCATGCACTATTATTTTTTATTTTTTTTTATTTT
>NW_021830632.1:0-4294 GCF_006345805.1 Octopus sinensis | reverse complement strand
GCATTATCTTCAGTTATTATTAAAAATATATTACTAACCACCAAATAGGGACGCTGAGTAACTACTATCAGAGGTCATCCGTTAGGTTCCGAGTTCACAGCTGACCCAAGAGCTAGGGATCCGTATTAGTCTTCCGTGTTAGCAGATATATATTAGAGGAAAAGAACAACAAAATCTAATGCAGGACATGTATCTCAAGTCATTTATAATAATTTAATTAGGGCAAGTTGAATTTGAAATTTTACAGCTGTTTCTGGGATATCCCAAGTGATAGGCTAGAATGTCCGTACACTAGGTATTCCGTCATCAGAGACAAGGTGAGTATGAAAGTTTTAGACGGGGAAATTCACAGATTACAAGGAATAAAATAGAGGTATTAAAATTAAAAGTAGACAGAATACAGACCGGAGAATAAAGTTCACAGTTCATCTTTTTCCAGAGAGTAAGGACGTCGGTCCGTACTCCGTGAAGGTATAGTCCCTTAGGTAGAATCTCAGGTAAATCCAGGTAGTATTTTGGCTGTATTTTTAATGATACGACAGTAAATTAAACTCAAGTATCAAAATCAAAAATATAAAAATAAAATAATATAAAATAAAAGTTAAGAAATAAGATGCCAGTATTACTGTTCGTAAGTGTCGGTTCGCGGTGAAAAGTTAGGCATTAAGGTCTTGGTAAAGTTGAGGTAAAAGATTAACTGTGTACTTTATTCTCCTGTTTGTGTTCTATCTATATTTAGTCTTTATTCTTCTGTTTTCTTTCTTATAATCTGTGAATCTGCTTGTCTAGAACTTTCATACATACTCACCTTGTATCTGATGACGGAATACTCAGTGTACGGATATGCTAGCCTATCAAGAGGGATATCCCAGAAACAGCCGTAATTAAAACTTATCCTAATTAAATTATTATAAATGACTTGAGATATTCATCCTCGCTTGGATTTTGTTGTCCTTTTCCCTCTAATATATATAAAGTTAATCCAAACAATGAAAACAAAAAGAGAAAACACAACATCGCGAGGGCGTGGAACAAGTATAGTGTTATTGGACAATTAGGAAAGGAAAGAAAGAAGGTGGATTTAGAGTTTCGAGCGGAGCTCTTCGTCAGAAACATAGGAAAAGGAAAGATCCAAGGAAGGGAAGACGGAGGAAAAAAAATCGCCAACGATAACACGCGGTCACACACACACACACACACACACACACACATATATATATATATATATATATTATATATATATATACACATATATATATATATATAATATATATGTTATTATATAATATATTATATATATATATATATTATATATATTATATATATACTTTATTCAGAATACAGCAAGAAGAATTATGTTCATCTCATGGTGACGAATATTCTTCCTCAGGTGACCATATTTCTACTATCAGTTACGTTGGCCACAATTGACATATTAACAGTCATACTCCAGGTCACCCAACACCACTGCACCAAAAAGATTGACTCGGTGCAATCTACTCAGTGTAAGACAAACTAAACTCACTGAGGTATACGCCCTTAAATGAAGGTACGACACAGATACGGTGATATAGCGAATTCTGGAATCTGGAACACCCAGATTTGGGATTATATCAATAGCAATGAGTGAACTGGACGCCATTACATAATAACTAAGTTCCTGCTTCTCCTTTCAGAGTAAAATTCCAATGCACTAACACCTGAGGGTGCAGAGGCCCGTAATCGTTCAAAAGGCTTCAGACATATACGATGTGTAATTGTGGATGTGTTCAAAGAACAAATAGTTACATATTTATCTGGTAAACAAGATGAACCCGATTCACCGGCAAGATACACAAAGAAGGAAATCTCCATCTAAACCACTACTTCGCTACGACCAATTCCGGAAACAGTGCTGAGAGTGAGTATAAAATAAAATTCCATTAGCTCTAATGGAGCTTCACCATCGTGGTCACAACCTGTAGCTGGAACTGATAATAGATTAGAATAATAGAATATTTATTCAACATGAAACTTAGATTTCTCATAAGGATGCACACATTACAATTACGTGTGGAAATGTACACAATCATATAGACTGAGGCATCTCCATTTTTAATGGAAAAGAAAGATTCTTTTATCAATTGATTCATTTAGATTTTCAATATATTGTAAGATATGAAAAGTATAGAAATGCACTACATAACGTATAAGAGATTCTTTAGAAAAAACCTACAGCAATTGGACAAAAATATAAATTCTTTTTTTTGTGTATATGTATATATATATTATATATATATATATTAATATATAATATATATATACATATATATATATATATATATATATATATATATATATAGTTATATTATATATATATATATATATATGTATATATGCATTATATAATATATAGCATGTTGTATGTACATAACTATATGTATGCATCCATACATCCATATATACATATGTAAATAAATATATATATAAATATACATATATGTTTGTGTATATAACGTACAGATTTGTGCATATATGTTTGTGTATGAAGGGCGAGATACGACGCTACTTTTTCCATGCAAGTCAACAGTGTTCAATTCGCATACCCTGGGGGGTCTAGGAATACTTACTGCCTATATGTGTATATCTTTATATGTGCGTGCATACACACACACACACACAACTTTGATGCAATCATATGGTCTCTGCATCGATATCACTGACTGATATTTTAAATCCAAATGCAGTGTTTCGCATGCGAGGTATCTTATTTTACGCTGCTTCGCCTTGAAAATTTACTTTAACACTATATTTCGTATGTAAGCCTCAGGTCTCGGAGATTACGTTGAATGCCTACATTTAATGGCCTTCTCAAATTACTATATATGGAATCTTTTCACAAATAAACAATTAACGAATAAAGTGCATATTACAATTACAGTAACGTTATTTACTGAATCTCGAGACTGACTGATTCGATAATATTTTTTGTAGTTGCTCTTCACCAAGCATTATTATGCAGAAATGTAAGCCATGCAGCAAAATTGTGTGTATCTATGTACATGTGTATATGGATATATATCTCTGTATAGACACACACACACACACACACACACACACATATGTATAGAGAGACAGACACATTGATAAGTGTGCGCATGTAAATAGATACGGCATCACCGAAATGCTCGTAGTTCTATTTATGAATGATTTCATAACTAGCCCTCATTATGGACTTTTGACATGGCAATATTTTGTCCTTTATTCATTCGTGTATTGGCACTTTTCGTTTTCACTTCATTCATAGCGATAGCGTCTCTGTTATCTTCAAAACGAATTTATTTCCGATAGATTACTCAATTTGGCATACTTAAAACTGTACATCAATTGCAATTTTTCTATTTTCTTTGAAATTCATTCAGTATTATCGATTATTTCAATGTTGGATTTGAGGGATTTCCCTTCCTCTTTTAATTTCGTTGTTTAAGGCCGAATTAAATCATAGAAAGTCATTAACTGACATTGCTAAATTATTATTCTACTGTTTCTTTATTTTTTTCTTCAATATGCACACACTATCATCATATGTATATGAATGTGCGTATATATGTATGTGTGTAAATACAAATGCACACTCACATATATGCCCGTGCACACACACGCACACACATACACACACGCACACGTAAACAGACACGTTCATTTATGGTGATGGAGAATGCTTTCGTGGTCTTATCGGTAATTTACAATAATAAAATCAAAACATTTCCTCAATAAAAAATAATTATCATTAAAGCATTTTTTTTCCTTTGATGTTTAACGAACGTCTAACGTAAAGATAAAAATGCGCACAGTCCCAAATATTTATTATGTTTTTAATGCAACAATATATGCACACACTGTCTTCAGAAATTTTAAATCTACTCATTTCACTAAACCTCATAAAAATGATTCAAGTTTTCAATTTCTTACATTAAACTTCAGAAATTTTCCCCATCCTAAACACTTACTTTTTTGTTTTGGATATACATTTCGGTACTTTCACTAGGTAAATGGATTATCGATCTTACATTATAAGTTGATTTAAAATGGCTATAGTAATGCATTGAAAATATATAATTAAATGTTCAATGGTATTTGTGTCTCACTTTTGAATCTGAGCATAATATCATCATGTACTTCATAAGTGTCACCAATAGCATCATCTCGATTTTCATCAAAAGTTTCATCATCAGCGCTATCAATAATCTTCCCCTTCCTCTTGGTTACCATTATCATCATCATTTTCAGAGAGCTATCATCTTCAATATCTTCA
>NW_021830631.1:0-2500 GCF_006345805.1 Octopus sinensis | reverse complement strand
CAAGGAGTGCTAGTCTTGGATGACCTCTTTTGAGTGGTTATTTCCCTTAGGTTTCCCTTTTGGGGCAAACAGTCGTGTCGTATGGTAAATTTGCTTGCTTTATCTTATATTATATTCTGGGGGATGTTCGTGTGTTTGTGTGCTGAAGTAGTTCGTCATGGGACCATATTTCTTCTATGTGTGGAGTTCGTGTGTTATGTATACTCAAATCTCACATTCAATTAAGGGGTTTCTATTGAGATTAGCGGCGCAGGTGGTGATTCCTCTTTGAAGTGTTTAAGTGTGAATATTGCTTGTGTATGCACAGAGAGAAGATTTCATCACTAATATTTAGGATGTTATCTGTTGACTGTATGTTATTTAGCTTTTCGGTGATACAGAGTTCACATTTGGCACCCCATCCTCTGTATTTTTTAGCTTTAGCAATGATGTTTCATTTTATCTGGGGATTACTTATTCCACCTACTTTCAATGTCTATACCATATGGGGTAAGGATGTTGTGTGGTTTTTATTTTTATCTTTGAATGACGCCAGGTGTTGTGTGTACCTTTCCTTGAACGAATAGCTCGTCACGCCGATATACGTCTTTGATACTCCGTTGGGATCCATGATCTTGGCCTTATATACAAGCTCTTTTTCGAAACAGTTGTCGTTTAGAGGGCAGCAGTTTTGAGATCTGAAGTTGCATTGTCTTTTAGGGGTATCGCTGGTGTATTTATTTTTTATTGTGATTGAATTTTATTGACCCTAAATTGGGGAGGCAACTATAGCTACCTTTGACAGTGTTTCTATTGAAAATCTTGTGGCATCTGTGTGAATGTGGGAAGGGATTTTCTATTAATTTTAAGAATTTCCTGGCTATATTAGCAGCTACATTCATGCTATAAGGTGGTTTGAGCCATAACATTTTCCTCTGTCTGCGTCTTCTTGGTCTATTTGTATGTGGTTCAATGTAGTTTATGCTATGTCTATGTACGAGGCTTACTCATTTGGTTTATGGTAGGTTTAAATTTTCCAGCGCTAAAGTTCATATTAATATCTAGGAAGTTGATTTCTTTCAGGTTGGTACTAATTGTGGTTCTTAGACCTAATTGGCAACATATTCTGCATAATTTTCCATATTCTATCCATATCGTGTCCATTTTTATTGTGTACCACTCCCAGGCCATCGTCCCTATATAAACCTATGTTAGCTACTACTTTTATTTCTTTTCGACGGATGTCCAAGATATAGAGGCCTAGAAAGTCAGCTTTCTCTGCACCATCATAGCTCCCCATTTCCATGTCAAAAAACTCGTCTCCATTCTTTTTCACCCAATAGGAATTATCATGAAAAAATAATGACTTTCTTGCGTCCATAATTATATTTGTATCAGTGTTTGTTATCGTAGCATATGCCTTACTGAATTCAAATGCCTTCTGGAGCAAAATTTTAGAGACTGAGGTTTTAAACTCTATAAAATCAAATTGTATAAATATGCATCTGGGTTTATCTTCTGTTTTCTTAAACCATTCAATAGTTGCACTACTGCATATCCATTGGGTAAGGTTTCTGTTTTGCAAATGGAATTGCCGTTAGAACAGCAGAAATACTGAGTAAATTGCCCTTATAAAGCAGAAAAAAATTCGTCACCAACCAGCCATAGAACTCGAACTCATATCCCTCAAAGACTCCGATTTAGTGCTTCACCATTAAACTAAACTGCCCGCTGACAAATTCATCGGTGATTTTAGATGCAAAATAGCTAATCTACAACTCCGTGTATAAATATAAACAAACTAACATTTTTTATAAGCGTTCAAGAAATATCTTCTAATTTGTATCATTACCGTAATCCCTCGTCTATTGCGGATGTTACGTTCCAAAACCTCCCACATAAATAATTAAAATTTTTAAAATATAAATACCTATCGGCCAACGAAACCTGCGATATATTGAGGAGTCCGCGATATAAATTTACATATATCAGCCAGAAAACTCTGCGATGTACTGAGTGCGTGATAGGTGAACTACGATGTACTGAATGCGCGATCGGTGAACCGCGATATAGTGAGGGCTTACTATATATATACATATTCTTTTATTCTTTTATTTGTTTCAGTCATTTTGACTGCGGCAATGCTGGAGCACCGCCTTTAGTCGAGCAAATCGACCCCAGGACTTATGCTTTGTAAGCCTTGTACTTATTCTATCGGTTTATTTGACCGAGCCACTAAGTTACGGGGACTTTAACACACCAGCATCGGTTGTCAAGCGATGTTGGGGACACACACAAACATACACACACACACACACACATACATACATACATACATGCATACATATATACATACATACTACATACATACATACATTTATATATATATATATATACATATATATATATATATATATATATATATGTATATATATATATATATATATATATATATATATATATATATATATATATATGTATCTATACATACATACATATATACGACAGGTTTCTTTCAGTT
>NW_021830630.1:0-4273 GCF_006345805.1 Octopus sinensis | reverse complement strand
CTGAGGCGTGTCATCTTTCCCGGAGCCTGTTTCTTGCTAGAGAGTCAATAGCCTTGGTGGAGCTCTGCTATAGATGGCGGACTGTCAAGTTCGCACATGACTGGCAAGATCTTGACACTCTCGTTTGCAGCCTCAGCTACTGTAGTAGCTCCCGAGTAGAGATCCTGGGTAGTGCTCCACCCATCTATCATTTGCTTGCTTTGATCCTGATGAGATCTCCAGTAGTTGATTTCAGAGGGGTGACTTGGTTGCGGATGGACCGAGGGCCTTCTCTCAAACCGGCATACATCCCACGGGTGTCGCCCTTGTCAGCAGCTGACTGGATACTCTGACAGATTTCCTGCCAATACCTATTTGCACAGCGTCTGGTATGTAAGAGAGTCCTAGCAAGACCACTGCAGTTCCTCTTTCAGAGCTTCCTTGCAACTGGCAAACTTCCAAGAAAACTGGAGGAAGGTAAAATATGCCCTAGTCATAAAGGAGGTAGCAGAGCGGAGGCCAAGAACTACAGACCTGTCTCTCTGACCTCACACATCAGCAAGGTCATGGAACGAACAGTCAGAATGGGGAGAAGAGAATGGTTCATGACTTTCTGAAGGATAGAAGTCAGGTGGGTAGTAGCCAATGGGGCCACTTCCATTAACACGCAATAGCGAGCGGTGTTCCGCACGGTAGTGTTTTGGGACCACGACTGTTCATAATGGCCCTCTCAGACATGCCCTCAGCCACGCAGAGAGCCACGATCACAAGTTACGCAGATGATGATACAAAGTTTCACAGGCAATACAGAACCCTGAAGACACTAAGCACCTGCAATGTGAGCTGGACAAAATATACAAGTGGGCTGAAAAAAAGAGAATAGCATGCAGTTCAATGCTGAAAAGTTTCAAGCTTTATGCTATCAGCATGCAAAACTAAATGCAATACCCAATAAATACCTGGACCTAGAGGGATTTGCAATCCCAGAGGCACAATCAGTGCGGAGACCTGGGTATTTACATGAGTGATGATGCAACCTTTCATGTGCATGTTGCTAAATTGGCAATGAAATGTAGGCGGCTGACCGGATGGATTCTTAGAACCATTAGAACAAGAGACCAGGAAACCCTGGTGGTCCTCTGGAGGACACTTGTCCTAGGCCACTTTGACTATTGCTCTCAGCTATGGTCACCATCCAGTGTCAAGTTAATCACAGAACTTGAGGCGATCCAACGAAGCTACACGAAGAAGATAGCCTCTGTGCAGCATATAAGCTACTGGGAAAGACTCAAGAGATTAAGACTATTCCTTAGAGCGTAGTCGAGAAAGATATGCCATAATATACATCTGGAATATCCTAGAAGGACTTGTCCCAAACTTTGGCATCGAGAGTTACACAAATGCTAGAACTGGGCGCCACTGCATAGTGCCAAGGACTCCAAATTTGCCATCAAGATGTAGGACAAGATTCTGTGATAGCCTGGGCTTCAGAGGCCCACAGCTCTTCAATATCCTCCCGAAGAACCTGAGAGACCTGCATGGGGTGAATGCAGATGTCTTTAAAATGAAACTGGATCTCTTCCTGTCAGGTGTCCCAGATGAACCAACTTCACGGCAGGAGGTGCAGATGAGGGCAGCTGCATCGAACTCTCTTATGCACCAAATGGCAATTTCTAAAAAGCATTCGTGAAGTAAAATCATGTAGCAACTCCAAATGGCGGTGCCCCAGCATGGCCACAGCTCGTGAGCTGAAACTAGATAAAAAAATATATATACTATATATATATATATATATATATATATATATATATATAATATTATAATATAATAAAATATGCATATGCATATATATAAACATATATGTACGTACCTACCTCTACATGTACATATACACGCATATATGTGACAGGACACCAAAAAGACGTCGAACACATAGAGAGACGAAACACATAGACACAAACCAAGGAACAAGACAGCCAAAAAAAAAAAAAAGAGATACAGGACAATAAGCACAACGAAAACTCCCCTTCTTCAGTCGCTAAGGTTTCATCTACTAAACGTTCGAAGGATAAAAGCGAGACGTATACTTCGAAGAAAACTTCCTTCGCGAAAAGCAAATCAATTAAAATTCTGAGATCTTTTCGCAGAGGGGTAAAAAAAAGCAAGACGGTTAACGACAGTACAAACATATAAACAGTAAAAAATATATATATAAACAGTGGAAAAATAAATATATAACAGTGAGAGACAGGACAAGGAGAACAAGATAAGAAGGGCTGTTACGCCAGACGAAAAAAGTATTGCAAACGCTGGATTATCGTGGACGACGAGAGAGAGAAAATGTGTCGACCAGTAGCCTTAGAAGGCGGGCGAGGAAAAGACAGGATAGCAGTTACGACGGAAGTATCGTCGCAGATGGACGACGGGAATGGGGGAGGAGGAGCAAGAAGAAGAGAGAGAAGAGGGGAATGGTGCGAGGAGACCATGAAGAATGGTGAAAGGGAGAGAGAGAATGAAGAATGAGAGAGGAGAGGAAAGAGACAAGTTAAGTGAGGGGAAAAAAGACGAAAAAGGGAAGAATGGGGAGAAGAAAAAAGAAAGATGCAGAGTCGCGTGAGAGTTAATATCAAGGCTAACTTGATAAACAGAACAATCTTACTTAATAGGGTGCGTGCGTTTAGTCGTATAATATGTTAATAAAATAGAACATATGCATATATATAAACATATATGTACGTACCTACCTCTACATGTACATATTACACGCATATATGTGTACAGGACACCAAAAAGACGTCGAACACATAGAGAGACGAAACACATAGACACAAACCAAGGAACAAGACAAGCAAAAAAAAAAAAAAGAGATACAGGACAATAAGCACAACGAAAAATCCCCTTCTTCAGTCGCTAAGGTTTCATCTACTAAACGTTTCGAAGGATAAAAGCGAGACGTATACTTCGAAGAAAACTTCCTTCCCGCGAAAAGCAAATCAATTAAAATTCTGTATGGATAGATAGATATAGATAGATAGATAGATAGATAGATAGATAGATAGATAGATAGATAGATAGATAGATAGATAGATTGATAGATAGATAGATAGATATATGGAAATTCATTTTTGGACTTTCTTCTAACGAAGGCATTCTAACAAAAATGCTTCCGTATAAACGGTGAAAATATTGGCAATTTCCCCAAACAGTGACACAATTAAATTTTTAGACAATAACCAAATCTCCTTCTCTCAAAGGGGTGGTGGTGGTGGTGGTGGTGGTTACAGTTTACTCTTATTTAACAAATGCAACACAACAACTTTTCCCTTACAAGGAACCAACAAACGTGATAACAACAGTTAAACAGTAATAATAATAACAACAAACCTTACGGTGAATTAAAAAGCAGTACGCAGTTGAAGCTATAGTCCTTTATGTATAAGAAATACACCAACAGCAGTACTCAGTAGAAGCGGCTGTTCGAGAAAACAGACATTACATACAACCAAACTTCATATAGATACTTAATGCTAGCTAATTAGCAGATAATCTAATGTAAAAGCCGTGGTAAACGGTATGTGCACAGCTCCATCTGGACTATTCCATTTCTGCACGCTAATTTTAATTTTAATTTATTCCCATTCATGTGAAACTACTTATTCAAGTTCAAGTCATTGATGCAATTTTTTACCAATTGCTATTTTTAGTTTTGTTATGTTACGATTATATTATACTTTAGTTTGATTTTAATTATTACTTACTACATATAATTCAATTATTATTATCTCTAATTTTTATTGTTAAAGTGAAAGTATCTGACATAAATAGAGAAATGTTTTTGTTTCACTTTTAACACGTAATGCTGAAATAGTGGAGAAGATATGATATTGCTGTGGGCTCGCCCTAGGCAAGAAGTTGAACATTTTTTCTGCCCATGACAGACACACATTCTCAGTTTTATATATATATATATATATACAAACACACACACACACACACACACACACACACACACAACACACATATATATATAATACAAACAAATCTACATACATAATTATGGCTACATATAACACTTCTGGTTCGTGGATGTACTTATGTGATCGTGACGCCGCCATTTTATTCAGATATGATGACATTGCAAGAAATATCCCCATCCCCTCTCTCTCTCACTCTTTCTGTCTCACTCTCTCTCTCTCTCTCTCTCTCTCTCTTTCTCTATCTCACTCACTCTTTCATCTTCCTATATCTTCATCCACCGTTTTTCTCTTCCTCTCATTGGGAAATAGGTAGTTTA
>NW_021830629.1:0-4308 GCF_006345805.1 Octopus sinensis | reverse complement strand
GGATAATATTTTCGTTATTACATTTAAGAATCGTTCGCCAACCAATTAAGAACGCCAATTCATTCATCTCCAAGTTACTCTCTTTTCTTCCTTTTGTTATTCTAATTGGATCTCACCCAACCAACCAAAAAACCACAAGTCTTTCTTAAGCCTTCACACTCAGAACTTACACCCCGACCACGCTGCATCCTTTTACTAGTATGTATCCTCATCAATTCTCAGATGACCAACCCAATTACAACTGTGACTAACCAGATCCAGCCATTCCAATAATCTGAACAGAAATCCCATTAAATTCACCAGCATTACTAATAATCTCATCATTAATCCCATTAAGCTGATCACTAATGCCATTAATTTTACAAGAACTCCTATTAAACTTACCACCAATGTTATCAATTTCATCAGCAATACCATTTAAATTAACAACGCCTTTAATATCAACAACGGTACCATTAATTTCATAATATCGTTATTTTCACCAATGATTCCACTAAACTTAACAACAATGCCCTTAATCACACAACCAATGACATGAAATTTAATTGTACAGCCCCTTAAAATACAAAGGCAATACCATTTATCACACGAGCATTCCTATTAATTTTACCAACAATGCCATTAAATTACCATTAAAGTACTGTCATTCACTCATCAGTCACATTCGTCTTATCAGTTATGTCATCACTCTCTCCAAACCAGGAAGGTTTGTCGAGGTCTATAGACACTGCTCTATTAAGAATAGTAATAAAAGAATCATAGAAAGAAATCAGATCAGGGAGATGCAGTCAGTGGCGATTGAGGGAGAGACAGATTGGGCGAAGGGCTACTTAACAAAATGAACAACGGGAGTAGTAGGATGAGGAGGTTGTGGAGTTGGTGGGTAATTTAGGAGAGAAGATAGATAGATAGATAGATACATACATACATACATACATACATACATACATACATACATACATACATACATACATACATGGTGGCTGCCCCCTCGTTATCGAGTATGGCCATTGCACGAAGCTTAATCAATGTTGCTATCGTGCAATGCCTGTGCAAGAAGATTTTTTTTAAAGTGAGGAAAGGCTGTGCACTGAGTCAATCCCACTCACTAAGCAACAGCAGCCATAATCCGAAAAGAAGAACAAGTCAACATTATCGGTAACCACTGAGCCGCAGGTTTTATGTCAGAGTTATGCTAGTTACCTGAGTTACTTTCTCCTAGAAGGATGCCCTAACAAAGGCTGGGAATCCTTCACTCCCAATGGTTTAACCGCGCGATCGGGTATTCAGTCCGATTATTTCTATGTCCCCGCGCATGATACAGCCATAAGGCATTTATTGGATGGCCGTTGACTCTCAAGAGTTCATCCACCCTTTGACGGGTTTTGTTTTTCATCCCGCAGGGTGTCCAATAAACATCCTCCTCACCAAGCGAGCTTGGTGGGGTTGCCGGTTTAGTCGCCAACGACCCGACCATGCAACAGGTTGTACTGGGTTACATGTTACCAGTAGCACTCGAAAGTGACCTGACATATACATACATATACATACATACATACATACATACATACATACATACATACATACATACATACATACATACATACATACATACATAAATACATACATACATATGAACATACAGACAGACTGACAGACAAGCAAATAGGTAGCTAGCTAGCTAGCTAGCTAGATAGATAGATAGATAGATAGATAGATAGATAGATAGATAGATAGATAGATAGATAGATAGATAGACAGACAGACAGACAGATAGATAGATAGATAGATAGATAGATAGATAGATAGATAGATAGATAGATAGATAGATAGATAGATAGATAGATAGATAGATAGATAGATAGACAGACAGGGAGAAAGGGAGAGAGCGAAGGAGAGAGAGAGGGAAAGTGTGTGGTGAAAATTTCAAGAGAAAATCTGATGCAACGATTTGGGTCATAGAATCTTTCGTCCATTATAAAGGACTATGATCCTGTAGCTCTGCCAGTTATGGTTTCGCCCCATTTCGATTTGTTCTCTTAAGTCACCGTATTTAAGACCTCACAGAAATGTAGCCTTCCTAAAAGACAACACAGCATACGTTTATTATATCTAGCATATGAAGCGGCCACATAAATAGCATAGCGGACGCTTCTATAGCGGAGTATTGTCAGGGCAGTGTTGGTGATGGAGGTACATGGCGATAGCGGTTGGGAGTGGATATTTGTATATGCATGTACGTATATATACATGTATGGCTTAAAGATGAGAGGTTACTACTCCAGTACGAGATGAAACTGGAGGATGCTTACATATATGTATCTATATCTTGGCGTTAATACACACGTGCATACAGAAAGATAGAGAGAAAGAGAGAGAGAGGAGTAGATATATAGATTATACGGGTAATACTCGAATATTATCACCTGGCAGTGGGGCCTAGAGGCTTCATTGAAAAGAAAATGACAACGCTTTTCAAAAGATTTGTTTTTTCTAGCCCCGAGCTGCGTAAACTAATAAGGAGAGTACAGGAGGCGGTCGAAAAAGCCAGCTTCTATATATGGCTGAAGCGGGAAGACCGAAAATGGCTTGAAAGTCATAAACACGCCGACGGGAAATAACATCATTAGGTGAGACAAGCTGACTGACCGGCGACGGTCGTTTAGAAAAAGCGCGGGCTGAAACTACGCGCCTTCACTAGTCAGTTAAGGTGAGACAGTGTCACGTGACAACTTGCTGGGGCTGCCTGCTGGAGTCTATGCGGCAGGTATTTAAAGGGAGAAATTTGACAAGACAGTCAGTCACCGGCTGACACTTGCTGACGATACATCAAAGAGGCCAGGGAACAGAAGAAAGAAGACATGCACCCAACACCAGAGCTGAAGACACCTCCGAAAGGTGGGGGGGCGCCACGTCAAAACGGTAGAGGAGTAGGGGCCGAAACCGGACGTGGTTCCTCCTGATGATGTCTTGAGCTAACTGGATCCTATAAAGGAGCTGTTGTGGTAGCAGACCACGAAACACGGTTGTAATTCCTTCCTAGTGTAGTAAACCACAATCCGTCTATTATCATTCGTTGATTATGCCCAGGCTAGCGCGAACAGAAACAGCTGTGAGATGAAGTATTGTCGTCTTATAATCAATAAATAATAATTGATGTTTATCAATTATCAATTTTATCTCCATTTTCTTATATTTCTTATGTAAATATATATATATATATAGATAGATATATTCTAGCTGACATACCCGGTAATTCCTGGGAAAGCTGGGCTTATCCCTTGGTTCCGTTCTCATAATTGTTTCGCTAATCCAATAACAACAATACAAAGTATGTAGCCCTTAAAATGGTATTTGTGCATCTACAGAGAATACCGAACTGTTTTACACAGGATCTTGTTTTTAGGAATTCCCAATAAGTTATGAATACCCAAATTGTGAAATCAGTTATGCAATAACATTAAATTAGTTACCCGATAGTAAGAATTCAAATAAGTAGCCCCGAAAATGCTTGTGTTCCCAGAGTGTATAAAACATATGAGGAAATACTAATAAGGTATGTATACTAAAATCGTGAAGCATGTTACGTAATAACAGGCTAATCAGATATGAGATAATAACAATTCAAAGTAAATAACTCTGAAAAGAAGAATATTACCATCAGGGGCGCTAGTGTTGGTATAATCATGAATAAGTCATTAACCGAAATAAGTGGATCTATTGTTTAGGAAAATACTATTTACTTGTTTAAGGGTTGTACTGGATAAATTGCAAAATTAAATCTAACAGTTCAAATACTAAGCAATAAGCATACTCAATTTGATTTATACCAAATAATTTAGGAAAATAAATGGCTATATATAAGGATCCCTTCCAGGGGCCCCATTATCGAATTTTTCCACAACCTGAGTATGCCATGAGGTTTCCAGACAGGAGTCCTACTCTCGTGTCAAGTTTCATCAAAATCACTAAAACGATGTTGGAGGAGTTAACTAACAACTCCACAAACACACCTACAGACAGAATTTTACACACACGCACACACACACACACACACACACACACGCATATATACATATATATATATATATATATATATATGTATGTATGTACATATATAAAGGCGCAGGATTGGCTGTGTGGTAAGTAGCTTGCTTACCAACCAGATGGTTCTGGGTTCAGTCCTACTGCGTGGCACCAGGGGCAAGTGTGTGTGTGAAGGAACAACAAATGATGTGTATTAGTTTGACGCTCATGGAATTAAAGGTTCGAGTCTACGCTCTTCTACAGAAAGGAATGAGGAGAGAA
>NW_021830625.1:0-4261 GCF_006345805.1 Octopus sinensis | reverse complement strand
TCACCACCACCACTATCACAACCACCACCACTATCACAACCACCACCACCACCATCACAACCGCTACCACCACCAGCACCACCACCAGCACCACCTACACCACCACCACCACTATCACCACCACTACTACCACCACTATCACAACCACCACCATCACAACCACCACCACTATCAACCACCACCACCACCACCACCGCACTAACCCCAGCACACCCTGCACGCCTACAACAGCCCGTACGATGACACCATACAAAACACCGAACCGCATTCACCCTACACAACCACCACCACCACCACCACCATTACCATCGCATTCTTCCCACCACCGTCCGTCCACGCCCACCACCCCATCCAAAAGCTCCAGTCCTCCTCAGCCGCTCTAAAAAAATGATGATTAATGTCAGTTTAATAGTAGACTTTTGCGAAAGGTTTCCACAAAGCAATAATTATCCCCATCGCTATGTTGTTGTTGTTCTTCTTGTTGCTGTTGTTCAGCACCGGGTTTACCCTGGATAAGCAGATTTATGAAGAAAGGGCGTTCCACCCGTGACCCGCCAGTTTATTTTTTAATTTTTTTATACATGCATATATGGGAATATATATGTGACCCTTCTGTCTGGCACTCGCCATGATAGATCGTTAGCCACTACACACATTTTTTTCTCTCCTTGTTTTTTTCTGTGTCCCTTTCTGTAGAAGAGCGTAGGCTCGAAACGTAAAAGACTTTTTCTATTCCTGAGCGTTATACTAATACATCTGTTTGTTTTGTACACCACCTGTCTTCGTCTTTTGTTTTTTTCGTAAACTCTCCCTATATATCCTCTCTCTCTCGGTCACTGTCCCCTCTCTCTTTTACCCCCTTCTCTCTCTTACCCTCTTGCGTCTTGCTGCCTCAGCCATTCTGTTTCCATCGGCCGCTTGTTCAACCTGTGTCTTATCACCGAAAAGGTAATTATTTTTCCACGCTTGCTGATATTGTTTTTGTGTGTCTCTTTTTGTCTCAAAGCCGTAGGGCGCCTGTGTCATCCATGTTTTTAACCGTTACTGTCTCCAAAAAAGATTTTTCGTTTCTTGTTCGTCTCTGTTGCGTTGCATTCTTTCCTTCTGTGGCTGGCTGATTCGGAGCGGATCTCAGAATTAAACAGCCGAAATCTGCGATGAGGGATCAGTTTGTGACTGAAGAATGAAGGCTTTGAATGACCCGTTTGTCTTTTTGTTCGTCCCTTCGTGTATTTCACGTTATTTATTTATGTAAAGGTTTATTATATATATGTGTGTGTGTTTTCAAAGAAATTCAAACTATGTCTATTTTTTACGTTTTATTTATATTCTTTATAATATTAATGTAGAATATAGACTATATGATATAAATAATATATATATAGTAAAACGAAATGAAGTGTTGATTGTGTTATTGAATTGACTAGCAGAGATACCCGGCGTAGCCCGGTTACATTCAATTGAAGAATTAGACTTTTCTATTATATATATATATATATGGATACTCACACACACACACACACACACACACACACACACATATATATATATATATATGTATATTAATATAAATACATGAAAGTACATGAAGTTTGTTAAAAAAAGGGGATCATGTATATACCTCCTGGCTGTTGAGATTATAACACCTCGTTATAACACTGTATATATATATATATATATACGCGTACACGCACAAGATGTGATTTAGGGAAGGTTTCACTGCTATTTGCACCAGGTTTGTTTACCGTGTACAGGTCGTCTCTTGTTAGCTCACACACACACACACACACACATATATATACTCTTCACTCTTTTACTTGTTTCAGTCATTTGACTGCGGCCATGCTGGAGCACCGCCTTTAATCGAGCAATTCGATCCCGGGACCTATTCTTTTTTGTAAGCCCAGTACTTATTCTATCGGTCTCTTTTGCCGAACCGCTAAGTAACGGGGACATAAACACACCAGCATCGGTTGTCAAGCAATGCTAGGGGACAAACACACAACACATACACACTATATATATACATATATTGCGACGAGCTTCTTTCGTTTTCCGTCTAACCAAATCCACTCACAGGGCTTTGGTCGGCCCGAGGCTATAGTAGAAGACCACTTGCCCAAGGTGCCACGCAGTTGGGACTGAACCCGGAACCATGTGGTTGTAAGAAGCTACTTACCACACAGCCACTCCTGCGCCTACATATATATATATATATATATATATATATAATATAATATATATATATATATATATATATATATATAATATATATATATATATATATATATATATATATACCCACGTGTAATATATATATACATGAGGCAGGAGGGTGTGATGTGAAGGAGATTTGGCCGTTTTTATTACTATTCAGAGGTCTTCCTCGTCCGTTGGTGGTTTGATTACTCGTGGTGATGTTGGTAGCTGTGGCTGCGGTGGTAGTGGTTGTGCCGCTAGATATTGTTGTTGTACTTGTTGTTGTTGTTGTTGTTATTGCTTTAATCATTGGGTGTTTTGGGCAAAGGTTAAGTTTTTTTAAGTGTGCGAGGAGTGGAGGTCAACCAGGGCGGAGAAAGGTCACACACACACACACACACACAACACACACACATACCTCTCGCCACCCCGACAACCTACGTAATTTTACGTTCTCCGGAGAGCTGCGCTTCAACAGGCTGCTGGAGGGAATCGGGTGGCGGTGGCAGTGACAGTGACGGAGAGGGCTACGGCTGCGGCACTGGGTGTTGGAGGTGTGGGGGCGTCGTATGGAGTTGAGATGTGTTGTGATGTTGGTAATGGCCGTGATAGTAATGAAAGTTAGGTCAGATCAATGTCTACAAATACGCATGAATATATACATATACATACAATTATAAATATATATATATATGGCTGTGGGGTAAGTAGCTTGTTTACCAACCACATGGTTCCGGGTTCAGTCCCACTGCGTGGCACCTTGTGCAAGTGTCTTCTACTATGGCCTCGGGCCGACCAAAGCCTTGTGAGTGATTTGGTAGATGGAAACTGAAAAGAAGCCCGTCGTATATATGTATTATATATTATATATATATATATATATATAATAATATATATATGCATGTGTGTGTTTGTGTGTCTGTGTTTGTCCCCCTAGCATTGCTTGACAACCGGTGCTGGTGTTTTATGTCCCCGTTACTTAATCTTATCAAAAGGAAATGGAAATTAATTAAAATTTTCATTTCCAGTGGCCTAACGTGTAAAAATTTAGTCCAAACACTGTGTATTAGTCATAAAATACAGTGTACATTTAAACACATGAGGAATCCACTGGTGGGATTCAACATGCTAGAAAGAACAGCTAGGTTTTATAACCACAAAATTAGGGATAAATTTTGACAGGAACGAAATGAAAAATAAAAACATTTTCCCATCTAGTTTCCTGGACCAATTGGTTTCTGATTTTTGTTTAGCAAGTAAAATAACTTATACTCGCTAGGTGAAATCTTCTTCAGCAGGAACACCTAAGGTTAAACGTATAAACACGAGGCGATCAAATTATGTGCCTCTTGTTTATACATCCTAATTTTTTCAAATTCTACTGCGCAGTCGCAGCCCTTCGCCAGCAATAAAAAAATGCCAACTTTTAAAAATCGAAAATTATCCAAAAACCTTACAATACTTAATCATATCAAAGGGAAATGGAAATGAATTAAAATTTTCATTTCCAGTGGCCTAACGTGTAAAAAATTAGTCCAAAGACTATGTATTAGTCATATAATACACTGTGCATTTAAACACATGAGGAATCCACTTGTGGGATTCAACACACTAGAAAGAACAGCTAGGTTCTATAACCACAAAATTAGGGATAATTTTATATATATATAAATATATATAATTAATATATGCGAACTAAAATCTAAAAATATTAAGAGCGATTGTTTTGTAAAATAGTTTGGTAATTAAATATTAGAGTATAACTAGGTTAAAAATATTCTATAGTTTATTAATGTTTTTTAAGCTAAATTATATCTTCACAGATAAATACACTTTTTCATCTATTTACTCTACTTTTTTACCTTAAATATTTAACATAATAAATGTATTGTAGGAAATTGGTCCTCATGTTTTAAATTTAAAATTTAGTTAATGGTGCTTCTTCTATAAGAAAAATCATTATTTTATTTAATTTTTAAATAAATATTGTTTAACTCTATTGCTTATTTATTTAACTATTATTGTTAACCTGAAGATTGACTATAATTTTAAATAGAATTTA
>NW_021830622.1:0-4304 GCF_006345805.1 Octopus sinensis | reverse complement strand
GCAATGATGCAAGCCAATTAACTGGAAATAATCACCTGGAAGAGCAATGTGTTGCAACAGAATTTGTTTGATTGATGTATCAAATAATTACTCTTTTTATTCTATTCCATTTCTTGAGACTTAAATTTAATAATTTACTTAAAAATTGCGTAAGATTTCAGGTGAAGGGGATACATCAATCAGCCGAAACTTCAATTAAGCTTGCATAATTTTGTAATAAGGTTTATTGTGTTCATGATAGGGTAAATTTTACTGATGACATTCTATCAAAAAATAATTCCTCATCTAATTTGTTAAAATAACACTATTTTGATTTCTTCACTTAGGTATTTTAAGAATTTGGCAATTTAAGCGGATCTCGTCATTATCTGCTGTTTAATCCATCTGTTTCATTTTTAATATAAAAAAATAATAATTTCTTCCATAGGAACAAACCTGAAATTTTGGGAAAGGGACAAGTCCTTTACATTGATCTCAGAGATAAATTGCTATTTATTTTACCGACTCCAAAAGAATGAAAAACAAAGTCAACCCCGACAGAATTTAAAATCGAAACGTAAAGACGAACGAAATACCGCTCAACATTTTGTCTGGCGTGCACAACGTTTCTATATTAGCTCGCTGCATATTCTATTATAAAACTAACACAAACAATAATTAACAATTATTCTGTGACACGATCAACTGATATTATATCATATTACTGTAATAATAAGCAACAATTCAACTAATTAATGATATAATATAACTATGTGGAATACACGTTTTCTTAGCACTAAAGTTTTTACACTGTCCGTTCATTGAATATACCGTAAGATTTGATAAGTTCAGACAAATGACATCAAAGTCAGATACTAGTCAGATCCAATCACTGTGTATGAGATGTTGTACATTATAAATTCAATATGGTAAGAAAGAGTTTATTTGACTTCACAGCAGGTAACATATCGATTTGTTTTACTCTAACATAAGATTGTGCTTAAAGCTGTGAGATAAACAGCATAAGCGATTAGCTGAGAACATATCAATGAGAATTTAAAATATTGGATGTGGAAAATACGTAGAAAGTGTCAAATACTTACAAATATTCAACATTCGTCGGAATTGGTTGTGGAATTGATGTTAGATTGCGCTTTGCACAATCTACATTCGTTGTAAGTGAATTGCAAGTACATATCTTGCATATATCTGAATCAGCTTGAGTCTCCAAAAACAATATCGTACACAGTATCAACACAAGAGACCGTCTATATGATACTACGTGGTGAAACATATTGCCAGGCGTAGATTTATCTGTAAAAGAAGAAAATAGGAAATGTCAGAGACTTCAATGTTATTAACTTCACATTGCAGATTCTCCGAAGGAACTAAAATTCACCCCTGTTCCACATGACAAATATATTTTTGTTTTCGTGATTGGATATTTAAAGCTAAAAAATTAAATTTCGATAGATTAGTGTGAAGAAATTTATAAAAATATAATAGCTTTAACGCGTAATAATATCAAAGAAAACACCAAACACCACACACACAAACCACAAACGCACTCCTACACACATCTGTAACCATACTCGGGGGGGGGGTCTAATATATTACAAAACTAGTGAACCATGAGTTTCGTAGACCCTAAATACGCAGTGGTTGTAAACCCGGTTGGGTCGTTAAATCCGATGGGACCCCACAAGCAACTGTATTGTAACAAAGGAATTTTTCCTGTACCCAGGTTTAGAAGCGTTATACAAATTTTCCTCAAATACACTTTCATGATTTCATTTTACTTCATTTATTCCTGAAAAACAAGAATAAAGCATAAACGTAAGTCTATGTATATAAAACTCAACTTGTGTGTCTGTCTGTGTATCTGTGTGTGTGTGTGTTTAACTTCCCGGGACATCTAGCCAACAAATCGTAAAACCACCAAAAATGGGTCACTTAAAGTTTAGACGAATGAAAATTGAACTGCGCTATTTCTGTACCGAAATTCATCTCGCAAGTGCAAAAATCGATGATGTGTTTGTTTAGGGCTTATCCCATGCATTGAATAGTGAACTTTACTCAGTCAGCTGTTTGACGTGAACAGTGTTCACCAGCGTGCAAGCATGCGTAAATTGCATGAAAAATAAAAATCAAGATATAAAAACGAATCGCCGTAAACATTGTAGAAATTCGGCAAAGAAATGAATTTTCGGGATGTAGCCTGGACGGTTTTTTCGTATTAATCGTTTGGACTTTGTGAACTCATGCCAATTGTTTTCATAAAATTTTTAACGCTTTGAATTAAATGTGACCATTTTGCGTTGCGTCTGCAGTTTGAATCACTAACCAAATCTTAGCAGGCCGGATTTTTGATCATCACGATACATCGCCAGCGACTCCCTGAAACTCTCCTTTGAGAAACACTGATCTAAAAGAATAATTCAATTATGCAATTATTTGATCAACAAAAATTTATGAAACGCTTCTACGTACTTCCTATTGAGTAAATGGAACACATAAGTGCAAAAATAGAGGGCATTAAATGCTTGATTTTAAAACCAAGTTTAGCTTAATTCGCGCGTGCCTAGAACGCACGAGCGCACGAGCAAGGCAATACTGCTAGTGAACAAATGGACCTACATCAAACAAAGCAAATTTCTTTGGGGACACAAATAGACACAAGAAAATAAAGAAAGTGGATAAGGAAACAACAACAACAAAAGAAACATTGACAGCAAAACAAATTAAAAAGCTCTGAAAATTACATATACACTAATATCTATTTATCTAACAATTTAAATATATCCTCTCCCTTACACCACACACACCCACACACATGTATATATATATATATTATATATATATATATATATATATATATATATATATATATATATATATTATATATATATATATATATATATATATATATTATAGTATATATATATATATATATTATATATATAATATGGCCTAGTGGTTAGGGCAGCGACTTGCGGTCGGAGGATCGCGGTTTCGATTCCCAGACCGGGCGTTGTGTGTGTTTATGATGAGCGAAAAACACCTAAAAGCTCCATGAGGCTCCGGCAGGAGGTGGTGATCCCTGCTGTACTCAAAAAAGGCGGTGCTCCAGCATGGCCGCAGTCAAATGACTGAAACAAGTACAAAAAAAAATATATATATATAATATATATATATATATATATATATATATATATATATATATATATATATATATTACAGAGAGGAGAGAGAGGGATTCAAAACGTTGGATGATTATATTTTTTATGTATTTAAATTTATTTACATTTAAGCGCTTGCTCCATTATCGATAACTTTATATCTGAACATCACTTCAAACTTCTCTCTCTCTCTCTCTCTCTCTTTATATATATATATATATATATATGTTTGTTGTGTGGTGTGGTGTGTGTGTGTGTGTGTGTGTGGGTGGTGTGTATGTATGATGTATGTATTGATAGATCGCTAGCCACACACATCTTTTTTTCCTCCTTGTTTCTCTCCCTGTTTCTTTCCGTGTTCCTTCTGTGGAAGAGCCTAGACTCGAAACGTTAAAACTTTTTCGCTTCCCGAGCATTATACTAATACATCACTTTGTTTTCTACATCACCTGTCTTCGTCTTTTTTTCTGAATTCTCCCTGATATATATATTAGATATTTCTAATTTTGTTGTTTTGATTAACATGAAAATGGCCTCCCTTTACATTCAAGAACTTACTACAACTGACCAACTCACCATCAACACCGTCACAACATCATCTCACTTCATATCAACTACTACTACTACTACTACTATTACTACTACTACTACTACTATTACTACTACTACTACTACTAATACTAATACTACTACTACTACTATTATTATCATCATTATATATATTTTTATTTTATTATTATTATTATCATTATTAATTTTAATACCATCATCATCATCATCATCATCATCATCATTATTATAATTATTATTGCGTGAGAGAGCAGTCATCCCATCAAAGTGACACTGGGGTAAAATATACGAAACCCAGTATACCTATCATGAATACCCGTCTGATAAGGGTACACCAGGCACATGCATCAAAACCATATGTGCGCAACATGGTGATCTCATATCAAAATAAACAGCACATGACCTTGCAGGTGGGGCACAGTTAGAATTTTCTTCTGTTCGAGTATCCCATCCCGCTCAAAAGGTCGTGAGTCAAGTTGTCTGATCTTTTGGGTATATATTTTTTGTTTATTCATATCATTTATTTTAATCTAATTATTTTATTATTAGAAATTAATTCATTAAATTAATTTCATT
>NW_021830621.1:0-4327 GCF_006345805.1 Octopus sinensis | reverse complement strand
ATATATATATTATATATATATATATATATATATATAATATATATATATATATATAGTATATAATATATATATATATATATATGTATATATATATATATAATATATATATATATATATATATATATATATATATATATATATATATATATATATTATATATACATATATATATTATACATACACACGCATCGATTCGTATATACAGGGGATGGACAAAATGATGGAAACACCTAACAAATTTTCAAACAAATTTATTTTAATATGGGGTAGGCCCAACTTTGGCAGTAATTACAGCTTGAATTCTACGAGGTATGGACTCGTACAAAGTTTGAATTGTTTCCCAAGGAATTTTTGTCCATTCTTCAGCTAAAACAGTCTCCAGTGCTTGTAGTGATGATGGTGGAGGTTATCGACCCGTTACTTGTTTTTCTAAAATGCATCATAAATGTTCCATATTTGGGGACAGTGGTGGCCAGATATGAAGTTCAACTTCACTAGGATGTTCCTTTAGCTGTGTGAATTGGTGCATTATCATCCTGAAAGATTACGTTTCTCTCTGGAAACAGTTCCGAACCATAGGATGAATCTGATCAGATAAAATGCTTAAATAGTCTTGACTATTAATTCTGCCATGAAGAGAGACCACTGGGCCGGCGGGTTTCCATGATATAGCACCCCCACCGCGATCATCACAGATCCTCCTCCATATTTAACAACTGGAAGAAGGCTGTCTGGGTCAAATGCTTCTTTTGGCTGTCTCCACACGTATACTCGGCCGGTGGTCGGAAATAAGGTAAAGGATGACTCATCCGAGAAAATAACATTCTTGCACAGGTCTAGGGACCAATTCTGTAGGTTTTTACTCCACTCTAAACGCTTTGCAACGCTTACTTTTGAAAGTAGCGGTTTTCTGATTGCAGCCCTCCTATGAAATCCGGCTTTGTGCAACTCCCGGCGAACAGTTTTTGTGGAAACTGGGTTCTGGAGGTGGTCATTAAGCTCTGCAGTAATTTTGGGAGCTGTAGTTTTGTGATCCTTTCCAACAATTCGTGTAAGAGTCCGACGGTCCCTATCTGAAAGTTTTGGTTTTCTTCTGGAGTTCTGTTTCGACAAGGAGGTTTTTTCCTCTTTCTTAAAGGCTTTCATTATTTTCGAGGCAGTACTTCTTGATACACCAACATTTCGGCTGTTTTTGTTACGCTAGCACCTGTCATACGAGCACCAACAATTTGACCTCTTTGCAAGTCCGATATATATGTCCTTTTAATAAATTTTAATCACCCTTTTCTGATGATATCTGAAAAGAAACAGCAATTTTAACAAATCATATCAAGCAACACTAATAATAATAAAAAAAAACATAAAAATAAACAAGCGTGGCATCTTGGGCAAGTGTCTTCTACTATAGCCTCAGGCCGACCAAAGCCTTGTGAGTGGATTTGGTAGATGGAAAGTGAAAGAAGCCCGTCGTATATATGTATATATGTATGTGTGTGTGTGTGTTTGTGTGTCTGTGTTTGTCTCCTCAACATCGCTTGATAACCGATGCTGGTGCGTTTACGTCCCCGTATCTTAGCGGTTCGGCAAAAGAGACCGATAGAATCAGTACTAGGCTTACAAAGAAAAAGTCCTGGTGGTCGATTTGCTCGACTAAAGGGCGGTGCTCCAGCATGGCCACAGTCAAAATGAGTGGAACAAATAAAATTAAAAAAAAAAGGCTTTTGATGGTTTTATAGATATTTCAAAATTACGATGCTAGGTATTTCCAATATTTTGTTCAACCCCTGTGCATGCATAAAGACAGACAGACAGACAGACAGACAGACAGGTGGGTATGCGTACATTTTTGGAAGGACTCCGTCGGTTACGACGACGACGAGGGTTCCAGTTGATCCGAATCAACGGAACAGCCTGCTCGTGAAAAATTAACGTGTAAGTGGCTGAGCACTCCACAGACACGTGCACACTTAACGTAGTTCTCGGGGATATTCAGCGTGACACAGAGAGTGACAAGGCCGGCCCCTTGAAATACAGGTACAACAGAAACAGGAAGTGGAAGCACTCCGTCAGTTCCGACGACGAGTGTTCCGGTTGATTCGAATCAACGGAACAGCCTACTCATGAAAAATTAACGTGTAAGTGGCTGAGCACTCCACAGACACGTGTACCCTTAACGTAGTTCTCGGGGATATTCAGCGTGACACAGAGAGTGACAAGGCCGGCCCTTTGAAATACAGGTACAACAGAAACAGGAAGTAAGAGTGAGAGAGAAAGTTGTGGTGAAAGAGTACAGCAGGGATCACCACCATCCCCTGCCGGAGCATCGTGGAGCTTTTAGGTGTTTTCGCTCAATAAACACTCACAACGCCCGGTCTGGGAATCGAAACCGCGATCCTATGACCGCGAGTCCGCTGCCCTAACCACTGGGCCATTGCGCCTCCACATGCGTACATACGTAAGAAAGAAAGCAGAGATTGCTGAGAAGACTCTTTAAACAAAATCATATGAAGCCAAAATCATATCAAGTTTCTCCACATTTATTACCTTTCTGTCTGTTCTCATGGTATTTTGCCATGTTTCCTGTATTTATTTATTGATAAGTTTATTGAATTGATTGTTGCCTTCATTTTTGCCACACTACATGGGAAAATATGGACAAGGGTTAACACAAAAGTTTCAATATCATTTTCTTTTTGTGTATTATAGTGGCTGTGGAAACAAACGATTTCTTGTTTGTCATTGTGTTACTTCTCTTTCTTCTCCTTTCCCTCCTCTCAATCATTCTCTTTCTCTCTTTCTCTCTCTCCACACACACACACACACTTTCTCTCTTTCTCTCTTTCTCTGCGTTAGTTCCTCTCTTTTCTCATGTCACCGTTGTTCTATATTTCTTTGCTTTTTGTCTCCGTGTGATTCCTTTTGTAAAATGTTCGATGTCAAGGTTAACAAAGAAGAAGTCGGTTCTTTTACGAAGATAGACAATAACAACAACGATGATGATGATGATGATGATGATGATGATGAATTCAATATAATCTACCAAGAAAATACTGATTAAAAATTTTGGCACAAGGCCAGCAATTTCAGGGGCAGAACTAAGACGATGACATCGATCAAAATGTTCAACTGGTACTTATTTTAGCGACCCCGAAACGATGAAAAACAAAGTCGACCTCGGCGGAATTTGAACTCAGAACGTAAAGACGGACAAAATCCCAATAAGCATTTTGTCCGGCGCAATAACGATTCTCCAAGCTCCTGCCGCTAATCTACCTAGAAAAATATTGGTTTCAAGTTTTGGCATAGGACCAGCAATTTCTGGTGAGCGGGGTAAGTCGTTTAGATCGACCCCCAATACTCAACTGGTACTTATTTAGCTCCGAAACGATGACAGACAAAGTCGACCTCGGTGGAATTTGAACTCAGAACGTAAAGACGAACGAAATACAGCTAAGCATTTTGCCAGGCGTGCTAACCATTCTTAATTCTTTATTGCTCACAAGAGGCTAAACATAGAGGGGTCAAACAAGGACGGACAAACGGATTAAGTCGATTACATCGACCCCAGTGCGTAACTGGTACTTAATTTATCGACCCTGAAAGGATGAAAGGCAAAGTCGATCTTGGTGGAATTTGAGCTCAGAACGTAAAGACGAACGAAATACCTATTTCTTTACTACCCACAAGGGGCTAAACACAGAGATGACAAACAGTATGGCTTGATTTCTTTGAATTAAGGTGTACCTACACTTGTGTCATACATTTTATTATTAGTTTTCTAGGTCAAGGCTAAGGGCTGGCAGAATCGTTAGCACGCCGGGCGAAATACTTAGCGGTATTTCATGTCTTTGTGCTCTGAGTTCAAATTTCGCCGAGGTCGACTTTGCCTTTCATCCTTTCGGGGTCGATTAAATAAGTACCAGTTACGCACTGGGGTCGATATAATCGACTTAATCCGTTTGTCTGTCTTTGTTTGTCCCCTCTGTGTTTAGCCCCTTGTGGGTAGTAAAGAAATAGGTATTTAAAGTGTTAAACATTTTCGGTATGCAAATTAGGGACTCCTTCATAGAGTAACTGCTGCATTTGTTGAGTATATAAACAGTTTGGCTGTTTGCTTCTCTGGAGACTTAACAGAATGAAGTAGATACCTACGTTTATCAATTTTCATTTTTTTCAGTTATGCGGAAAAATGGCTAAAATTTGCCCTGTTTATAATACCCTATGTTACATATAACAAGCGAGACATTTATTAATGCAATAAAACATAACCGCTATGAATTGGAAATGACTCAAAACTGATAAAGCTCCTTAGTTTCCCGCTGATATA
>NW_021830620.1:2500-4330 GCF_006345805.1 Octopus sinensis | reverse complement strand
ATTATAACTAGATACTCACACACTCACACATACACACACACACACACACACACACACATACACACACACACTGCTACTTTATCTGTTATCCTTTCTGTCTGTATGTCTGTCTAATTATCTGTTTCAATCTATTCATTTTTCTCTGTCTGTCTGTCTATCTATCTCTGACTGTCTGTCTGTCTCTGTCTGACTGTCTGTCTGTCTGTCTCTGTCTGTCTCTGTCTGTCTGTCTCTGTCTGTCTGTCTCTTTCTTCTCTGTCTGTCTGACTGTCTGTCTCTTTCTTCTCTCTTTGTCTGTCTGTCTGTCTGTCTCTGTCTGTCTCTATCTGTCTGTCTGTCTGTCTGTCTGTCTGTCTCTGTCTGTCTCTTTCTTCTCTGTCTGTCTGACTGTCTGTCTGTCTGTCTCTTTCTTCTCTGTTTGTCTGTCTGTCTGTCTCTCTCTGTCTCTCTCTGTCTGTCTCTATCTGTCTGTCTGTCTGTCTGTCTGTCTGTCTGTCTGTCTGTTCTTGTTTGTCTGTCTCTTTCTTCTCTGTCTGTCTGACTGTCTGTCTGTCTGTCTCTTTCTTCTCTGTTTGGCTGTCTGTCTCTGTCTGTCTGTCTGTGTCTGTCTGCCTGTCTCCGTCTGTCCGTCTGTCTGTCTAGCTCCCTCCATCCACCAAGCCATCCATCAACCTGTATATCTGTCTCTCTAATTATCTATCTGTTTCAATACATCCATCTCTCTCTCTCTCTTTCTCTCTTTCTCTCTCTCTTTCTCTCTCACTCTTTCTTTCTCTCTTTTTCTCTCTCTCTGTCAATACATATATATCTCTGTCTCATTCATCCACCAATCTCATGTATGTAAGTACGTGTGTCTATATAAATGTATGTATGTGTATGCATGTATGTGTGTGTGTATGTGTATGTATGCGTGTATGTGTGTTTGCATGTATGTAATCATATATATGTATGTGCGTGTGTATGTATGTACATACATAGGTACGTATACATGTCTGTACGTACATATGTATGTGCACATGTGTGTATGTATGTATGTATGTGTGTATGTATGTATGATTGTATGTGTGTGTGTATGTATGTGTGTGTGTGTGTCTATGTATTTATGTGTGTATGTATGTATGTATGTGTGTGTGTGTGTATGTATGTGTGTGTGTGTATGTATGTATGTATGTATGTATGTATGTTAGTATGTGTGTATGTATGTATGTATGTGTGTGTGTATGTATGTGCACATGTGTGTATGTATGTACGTATGTATGAGTGTGAGTATGTATGTATGCATGTATGTATGTATGTATGTATGTATGTATGTATGTATGTATGTATGTATGTATGTCGATAACATATGGTTGTCTACCAGTGATATACATTCTATGGATGCTAAGACAAGACAAGACCAACCTACAGACGACGCTAGTGTACATTCCGTTATTCCGATGCTATGCTCAATCAGAAATTATAAATTCCAAACTTGTGTCTCCATATTCCTGATATTAATATTGGTGCATATATTAGAAAAAATTTTAATGCCGAGGCCTAAAATATTTTTATGATGATCAGGGTGGGGTGCGGTGGGGTGGGAGTTGCAGGAAGAAAGCACTCGGAGACACCTTACTGGATGTTATTTATCCATGATAAATTTAGCACTTGAACGAACCCTCTTCCTGAAATACATAAACGGCCAAAAAAAAATCTTTTATTAGTATGTACGTATATACGTGCATATATACATACACACACATACACAGAATATGCATGACAGTATGTATATGTTTGAGTCTCTTTCACCCTTCTCTCTATCTGTGTGTGTGTGTATATATATATATATAT
>NW_021830618.1:0-4315 GCF_006345805.1 Octopus sinensis | reverse complement strand
GCACGCGCAAACACACACGCGTGCACATAGATATGCACATACGCGCACGCAGCTTTGTAGTTAACAAATTCACTGGACAATAATAAGGAGGGGGAGATTCTTGGTTCGATCACGCATCACAGCACTTTGGGGGACATTGACGGCCCAGTGTCTTAAATAATTTTATCGAGTGAAACTGCAAAAAGCGTATCACATACATACATACATACTTACATATATACATACATGCATGCATACATACATACATACATACATACATATTTACATGCATACATACATACATACATACATACATACATACATACATACTTACATACTACATACATACATACTTAATGCATACATATGCATGCATGCATACATGCATGCCGAATACATACATACATACATACATACATACATACATACATACATACATACAACATACAACATACTACATACATGCATACATACATACATACATACATACATACATACATACATACATAACAAACATACATACAACATACATACATGCATACTACATTCATACGTACATACATACATACATACATACATACATACATACATACATACATACATACATACATATAAATACATACATACATACATACATACGTGCAAACATAAGTGCATGCATGCATACACACATACATGTGTACGTAGGCGTGGCTGTGTGATAAGAAGCTTGCTTCACAACCACATAGTTTCGGGTTCAATCCCACTTCTTGTAACCATGGGCAAGTGTTTTCTATAGTCTCGGACCGACCAAAGCCTTGTGAGTGGACTTAGTAGACGGAAACTGAAAGAAGCCCGTCATATCTATCTATCTATCTATCTATCTATCTATCTATCTATCTATCTATCTATCTATCTATCTATCTATCTATCTATCTATCTATGCATGTATGTATGTATGTATGTATGTATGTATGTATGTATGTATGCATCTATGTATATATGTATGTCTGTCTGTCTGTATGTATGTCTATCTGTGTTTGTCTCTGTGTCTTTGTTTGTCTTTCAACCACAGCTTGCCAACCAGTGTCGGTGTATTTAGGTTTCCGTAACATAGCGGTTCGGCAAAAGAAAACCGATAGAATAAATATTAGACTTAAATAATAAGTCCCGGGTCAATTAGTTCGACTAAAAAAAAAAAAGAACCTTCAAGGCGATGCTCTAGCATGGCCGCAGTCAAATGACTGGGAAAATTAAAAGAATGAAAGAATATATGTGGAGACACGCATACACATGCATACATATGTACACACACACACACACACACACACACACACACACACACACACACACACACACACACACACATACACACTTCTAATATAAGGATAAAATTTTATTAAAGACGTATATTTGCCATTTGAATATGGCTAACCCCTAAGGGTGGATGCTACTGTAGTTTGTAGCCCCAGAAGGACACCTCCTCCAGCTGGCTATAGACACAATTTCTGTGCCCTATCAGTATTTGCGAAGGGAAGTCATCCTTCCCGTCTTCAACTTATGATACACACGGACTCGAGTTATTAAAGAATTTTATCAGTTTTATATGCTGAAAAGTTGACGCTAAATCGTCTGACCACATAAAATATTTTCACTTATATTATTACACCACGTATCGAAATGAGGAAAGCAAGCTAGCAAAAATTCATAAAAATTTTAGTTATCCCCAAACCGGTTCCGATTTCTGGATTAATCCAAAAGGAGTTTTCCTTCATCAGCGAGGAACACAAAGTGAAAATAAACGAAAAACTTAGAAATAACCACAGAAAAACAAACACAAAGTCATGAATACATTTAAGTACACCAAATATATCCAAGTAGAAATTCCGTAGCAAGCCTCGACACATGTGTCAGGAAACGATTTAGTATATCAGCAAGAAATTTTTTTTTCTTTTAATTTGCTTTACGGGAACAACTGTTTTATCGAAAGCGTATATTGTTGTTAAATGCTTGAAATACGAGAGTAGAAAAATGGCCAACAACTGATGAAGTGGCGTTCATTATGTTATTCGTCTTTTTTCCCATTTGTGTCTTTCGTTGTTCCAAAGAATAGTTTATATTCCATCTACCCGTGCTTCGTATTTTTTTTGTTATACATGTTTCATTACTTCCTGTACCCATATATGCATGTATATGCATATATCACGTGATCACGTGACCGACCAGACCATCAGATGTTGTTACACATCGCTGGTCACAATGCGTTCGCATTGTTTTAGCCTTCGAATGACGCCACCCCGCGCTGGCTAAGCGAGCAGGCCAATGCATATATATATAATATATATATATATATATTATATATATATATATATATATATATATATATAGTGTAATAAATAAAATATATGCATACATACAAACATATATGTACGTACCTACATCTACATGTATATATACATGCATATATAAATATATATACGTGAGTACAGGACACCACAACTAGATGTAGAACTCAACGAGAAACGGAAACGGAAAAACCATTTTTTTACAATAGAAAAAACAAGTACAGGACATACTACACAAGGAAAAATCCCCTATCATCAGCTGTCACTAGTTCGGCTCCAGCGTGTTTCGAAGGCAAGACAGGACACGACTCGCTAAACTAATCCTTCCTGCGAGAGAATTAAAATAAAATTGCCTCGCAGAGGGGTAAAAACAAGCAAGAAAAAAATGTATCACAAACAGGACGTAAAAACGATACAAATAAAACTACAAAATAAAATACAAGATGAAAATACATGTACAAGAAAATACAATACGAGAAATAAAAAGAAAATACAATACGAGAAATAAAAATAAAAATAAACAAGAAAACAAACGAAAACGCCTTTTTTCTGGCTGAGACGAAGGAGATTCTAGCAGCGCATGAGAACACAAATGTGTGTCTTTATAGTTTGAAAGCCGCGTGTAAAAGGAAATAGTTTTGGCTAGCAGTGGCAAAGATGAGGAGGAGTGAGAGAGAGAGAGAGATAGAGGAAGACAAGCGGCTGAGAGAGAGATGAGGAAGTGTGTGTGAGAGAGAGAGAGGGGGGAAGGTAAAGCAAGGAGAGAAAGAATTGAAAGAATTTCGAGTCATAATTATATATATATACAGTCGCTTGAAACGGTCGTACTGCATTACCACTTAATATCCTGTTGCTTATTTTGATTTTATACATATATTACATATATATACATATATTATATATATATATATAATATTATATATATATATATATATATAATATATATACACAGACACACAGACACATACACACACTCCCACACGCATATACGTATGTGTTTATATATATATATACATACACACTGACAAGTACACACACATACCTATAATATATAGGTATTCTCTCTCATCTCATATATATACATATATAAGAAACAGCTGTAAGACTTTCTATCTATAAATGTTCTAAAATCTACACAGCCTTGGTTTTTTATCTCATTATGACAAAAAATTTATATATATATGTATATATATATATATATATATGTATATATATATATATATAATATATATATATATTACACATACATACACACACATGCATACACATATACATATCCATTCATTTTTGCGCATACACATACAACCATCCATCCACCCATCCATTCATCCATCCATCCATACATACATACATACATACATACATACATACATACATGCGTATATACATGAACTGATACATACACTCACTCATGCATATAGAACACACATCTGCATACTCTGATGCTCGCGCATGCGCACTCACAGATACACATCGTCATAATATTTAACACACTAGTAAATATGTGCTTCAGGTCACCCTCACCCCTACCTCTTAATCTCACACACACTTTTTCACTTCCTCTTTCACTCTCAATCATAGACGCACAAACACACACACACACACACAATTCCTTTAACCATTTCTTGTCCATCTCGCAAATTTACCTTTTCTTAATTACGCTAAACTGTCTCTCTCTCTCTCCCCCTTGCTCTCTCTTTCTCCCCCTTGCTCTCTCTTTCTCCCCCTTGCTCTCTCTTTCTCCCCCTTGCTCTCTCTCTCTCTCTTTCTATCTTTTCCCATTTCCCTTTTTTCTAATTCTTCACTTTTCCTCTGAAGAACTTTCCAAGATTTCTTGCCTTCTGGCTCCAATACTTTACAATTTCTCTTGGACGCCTTATTTCCTCTTTTAATCATCCACCCTGAGTCCTTTTCTTTCTCTTTTTCCTTCTTTCTTTCTTTCTTTCTTCTTTTCTTTCTTTCTTTCTTTCTTTCTTTCTTTCTTTCTTTCTTTCTTTCTTCTTTTCTTTCTT
>NW_021830616.1:0-4325 GCF_006345805.1 Octopus sinensis | reverse complement strand
TAAATGTGTGCAAAGTCATGTTCATAAACACAACATATTTACTTATTTCTTAATTCATGATAAGTCATTCGATAGGTGTCTCTCACTGTCTATCATTCTTCACTAGCACAACCCGACGAGCGATTCTCTAGATGACAGCTAGAAACAGCACGTAAATTTCCCAAAAATCAAACATTATTATCTCGAGACTACGATAAGCACATAAGACTACGTACTTCTTCACATATAAATACCGTATTTTGCAGCATTGAAGTCGAATTTGTCAGACGAGAATTTACAACCAAAAAAGGGTAGGTCGATTTACACAAAACAACTTTGGAGGACCAAAAATTCCATGAAAATGTAAAAGGATTTGGAAAGATAGTGACGATGTCTGAATGCTTGCGTTACATGTTTACATTATATACGAAGGTGACTTCTGTGCTTGAAAATAGGATTATCGAAACGGTTATAGCTGGAAACACTAAATATAGATGTTTAGTCGATTATGATTATTGGCACTCCATCTGTTACGACGACGAGGGTGCTAGCTGATCCGGTCAACAGAACAACATGTTCGTGAAATTAATGTGATTACTTCATAGACAAGCGTTCTCAGGGAGATTGCGTGACATAGGATGTGACAATGCTGCCCCTTTGAAATACAGTTATTACTAGGATTTTTTTCCCAGCTGAGGGAACTGGAAAAACGTGAAATAAAGTGTCTTACTCAAGGACAAAACACGCTGCCGAGTATAGAACTCACGGTTTGACCATCGTAAGCCGTATATCCGAAGCACTATTCCACGTTCTTACAACTAACCTGGGGTTAAACAACAACAACAACAACAACAATAAATTAACAAAATAATCAAATAAATAAATAATACATGTAAAAGCAATTGCCAAACAACCTTAACAATCAACGAGCCACCCAAACAACCACCCAAACTGAGCAGCCACCATTCAACAAAGGAGTAAGCCAGTGAGATGATAGACAACGTGGTGTCATCAAGGTAGACAACTGCTATCAGTTACATGTGTGAAGAAGTCCCTTTTGAAAGTTTACAAATAACAAAAGAACAAGAGTCGATAGTGTTTAGTTGTCTGTCTATCAGTGAAGCGATCAACAGTTATTTAGCAAAGGAAACCTGTTCGGGGTCACTGAAGATACACACCGCCATTTTTTTTTCTTTCTTTTGCTTTTTAACCATGCTAATTAATCAAATACATCAGACTCTTTATTTTCTTCTCTTTAAAATCGCTGTATTAACAAATAAATAAATAATAGATAAATAAGTAAATAAATAGAAATTGTAATGTTTTGTTTTGTTGTTGTTTTTTTCCATGCTTTGGTACTGGTGTCATTACCTTTGTTTTGTTCGCTTGTAGCGTTGCTTCCATATATTTTACACACACACACACACACACACCACACACACACACACACACACACACACACCACACACACACAACACACACAGTGACTGACACGTAGATAGATATATTTTTTTAATGTTTGCTTTCTACGTTTAGTTATAATAAAAGCAATTTTACATTAAACTGAGCGGTTACTCTATACTTCTGTAGAGTACAAATTTACAATAATCCCTCGCCATATCGTGATTCACCTATCGCGGTTCACCTATCGCGGTTCACCTATCGCGGTTCACCTATCGCAGTTTATTATTTGAGCTTATGTCGATTCCTCCTTGGTGTTGTTTTGCATTTATAATAAAATAAATATATATAAATTATAAGAATAATTTCAAAAAAATATACAGTACAGTACTGTTTCTACTTCGCGGATTTTCACCTATCGCGGGAGTGGGGGTTTGGAACGTAACACCCGCGTGGGATTATTGTATTCTTAATCAAGAATATTGTTCATAGTGATTTTGTCATGGCTTAACAAGCCGAAACTTCAGAGTCACTATATACAATATTCATAGATAGATAGATAGATAGATAGATAGAGAGAAGAGAGAGAGAGAGAGAGAGAGAGAGAGATACAGACAGACAAAGATAGAGAGAAATACATTTATAAACATAAACACAGACGTGTACGTGTATACGTATGTATTATGTATAAATAGAAGTATGTGGGGTATATATATATATATATATATATATATATATATATATATATATATGGGGGTGGGGAAGCGAGTGTACGTACTATGAATTTTTATGAAAAATGCGTACCTTTTATCATTTACTTCTCTTAGTCATTGTACTGCGGTTATGCTGGGGCACCACCTTGCAAGGTTTTTAATCGAATGAATCGACCTCAGTAGTTTTTTTAAAGTTTGGTACTTATTCTATCGGTCAATTTCACCGAACCACTAGGTTACGAAGGACACACACAAACGCTCACTAGTTCTCAACTGATATATATATATATATATATATATAACAATTTAGGAATGGCCTGAACAGGCCATTCGTCCACCAGAAAGAGCAGCCATAACTCCAACCGCCAAGTAGTGTAATTCGGAAATAAGGTGAAAATTTAAAAACATTTACCCTAATTCATCTTTTATACGATGCATCGTTTCGGTGTCTTTAATGATAGAACAGCTTAATTAAATTAAATTAAGCTAGTCTACCATAGGTCACACTTCATCAGTAAAAGAAACCTGGGAGAGACGGATATAGACTAGCTTAATTTAATTTAATTAAGCTGTTCTATCATTAAAGACACCGAAACGATGCATCGTATAAAAGATGAATTAGGGTAAATGTTTTTAAATTTTCACCTTATTTCCGAATTACACTACTTGGCGGTTGGAGTTATGGCTGCTCTTTCTGGTGGACGAATGGCCTGTTCAGGCCATTCCTAAATTGTTATATTTATACATATTTAGTCTTTGACTATTTTCTCTTTTCCATTAGGCCGCTAGTAGCGATAAATTTTTACTGAATTTTTTGCTACCCTAAATTGATTAATATATATATATATACGTGCAGGCATGGCTATGTGGCACCTTGGGCAAGTGTCTTCTACTATAGCCTCGGGTCGACCAAAGCCTTGTGAGTGGATCTGGTAGACGGGAACTGAAAGAAGCACGTCGTATATATATGTGTGTATATTTGTGTGTTTGTGTCTGTGTTCGTCACCCCTCCACACCCACACACATAGCATCACTTTAGAATCGATGTTGATATATTTACGTCCACGTAACATAGCAGTTCGGCAGAAGAAACCGATAGAATAAGTACCAGGCTCACAAAGAATAAGTCCAGGAGTCGATTTCTTCGATTAAAAGACGGTGCTCCAGCATGACTACAATCAAAATGACTGAAACAAGTAAAAGAATATATGCCACGGGTTTCTTTCAGTTTCCGTCAACTAAATCCTCTCATAAGGCTTTAGTCGGCTCGGGGCTATACTAGGAGACTAGTTGCCTTAGTGTGCCACGCAGGGGAATCGAACACGGAGCCAAGTGGTTGGGAAACAGAATTCTTACTACACAACCACGCATGCATGTATTTAACATCCTTATGATATGTGCATCGGTGAAAAGTCAGAAGCTACATTTTTTAACCCAAGAAAAATCTCTTTGTAGACGTATTGAGCTAAAAGCAAAGGGCAATGATATCGTCCCATTTGTGAACGCGAGTGTGACAGATTTGCATTTCACCGTTCTAGCAGTTTGTCAATGCCATATACTAATGTTAGGCATTTTGCCAAATGGTTAAAAAGCTCGTTTCTCAATTAGAATTTGTTGAGTTCGATCTCAGAGAGTAGCATTCTGGATAAGTGGGCTTTATTATAGCTTCGGATCGATTCAAATGTTGTGTGTGTCTTTGTGTCTGTGTTTGCCCTCCTTCACCACTTGACAACCGGTGCTGGTGTGCTTACGTCTCAGTGCTGGTGTGCTTACATTTGTAGCATATGGCTTGCGGTCAACAGAACATGTTCGTGAAATTAATATGATCACTTCATAGACAAGCGTACCCTATCGTCGTTCTCAGGGAGATTGTGTGACATAGGATGTGATAAGCCTGGCCCTTTGAAATACAGATATTACTAGGATTTTTTTCCCAGCTGAGTGAACTGGGTAGAAGGAAATTGTGTGAAAACCTGTCTGATTGATTGTACATGAAATTGCCACATTGTGGTCACCTTGATCTGACCTAAAACTAAGTTAAATACATACATGTCTGTGGGACACACGGTCATTTACACGTTAATTCAATGACCAGGAATTTCTTTCAGAAGCACGAAGATTTCAATCCTCATCGCTGTAACCGACGGAGATCCATTTACTATTTCTTAATTTGTATTACACTTACAGATAAACTAAGAAGTGAGCTTAGCTCTGAGCTGATAGCATCAGAAC
>NW_021830615.1:0-4333 GCF_006345805.1 Octopus sinensis | reverse complement strand
ATATATATATATATGTATATATATATATATATATATATAGGTATATATATATATATATGTATATATATATATGTATATATATATATGTATATATATATGTATATATATGTATTATATATATATATGTATATATATATATATATATGTATATATTTAAGCTGGTCTATCATTAAAGACACCGAAACGATGCATCGTATAAAAGATGAATTAGGGTAAATGTTTTTAAATTTTCACCTTATTTCCGAATTACACTACTTGGCGTTGGAGTTCTGGCTGCTCTTTCTGGTGGACGAATGGCCTGTTTAGGCCATTCCTAAATTGTTATATATGTATATATATATATATGTATATATATATATATATATATGTATATATATATATATATATATATATATATATATATATGTATATAATATAATATGTATATATGTATATATATATATATATGTATATATGTATATATATATATATTGATATATATTATATATAATATATATGTATATATAGATATATATATATATATGTATATATATATATATATATGTATATATATATATGTATATATATATATGTATATATATATATGTATATGTATATATATATATATATAATATATATGTATATATATATATATATGTATATATATATATGTATATGTATATATATATATATATATATATATAATATATATATATATACATGACAGGCTTCTTTCAGTTTCCACCTATCTAATCTACTCCCGAGGCTTTGGTAATTCTGAGGCTATACTTGCCCAAGATGTTGTGCACTGAAACTGGAACCATGTGGTTGGGAAGCAAACTTCTTACTACAAAACCTCACCTGCACCTATATATATAAGTTTATATATATATAGGTAGGGGTGCAGGTTGAGTTTATATATATATATATGTGTACACAGTTTCTATATATATATATATATATATATATATATATATGTATAATTTATCCTCTTTTACTCTTTTTTTTTTACTCTTTTACTTGTTTCAGTCATTTGACTGCGGCCATGCTGGAGCACCGCCTTTAGTCGAGCAAATCAACCCGGGATTTATTCTTTGTAAGCCCAGTACTTATTCTATCAGTTTCTTTTTTGACGAACCACTAAGTGACGGGGACATAAACACACCAGCATCGGTTGTCAAGCAATGCTAGGAGGACAGACACACAAACATACACACACACATATATATACGACAGGCTTCTTTCAGTTTCCGTCTACCAAATCCACTCACAAGGCTTTGGTCGGCCCGAGGCTATAATAGAAGACACTTGCCCAAGATGCCATGCAGTGGGACTGAACCGGAACCATGTGGTTGGTAAGCAAGCTACTTACCACACAGCCACTCCTGCGCCTGTATATATCCATATATATATAGTTTGTATGTGTAGTTTATACATACATATACATTAAATTAATTGCTCATAGTTCTTGGAAACTTCAACATTATATAATGCAAAGAAAACTTCAAGGTGCTCCCAGAAGATGCTTTGCAAATGAAGAAATATATATATATAAACTATATATATACATATCATCATCATCATCAAACGATGATGATGATGATGATGATATGTATATATATATAGTTTATACATATATATTTCTTCATTTGCAAAGCATCTTCTGGGAGCACCTTGAAGTTTTCTTTGCATTATATAATGTTGAAGTTTCCAAGAACTATGAGCAATTAATTTAATAGGCTTTATTGCTCAGCTGCAATTAAACGGCATTAATTAAACGAGATATATCGATCTCCCTTCTGCTATAAATGTCACTCAAGCTCAAGTAACATTTCCAGACGTTTTGGAACTTTGATTTCACAGACTTTAATCATCTGACATCTTTACAATTAATGGTAGCGCCTAGAGACAAGCTAAAATACCCAATGTACGTTTTGATTCCAGATTTATAAGTTGGTAGTGAAATATTTGACCCATCTGACTGTTTAGTTTAAAAGTTTGAGGAGAATCTGAAAGAAGCTATACAAACTGTGTGAAACTTTCTGGCATGGAAACAAAGAAACGAATAAATATTCTATTAGATATGTATTGTTAAAATCCAAGGAATAGATTGAATGTAAATGAGCCAAGACAGACGTTTATTATTGAGGAAATGGAGAGCTTGTGGTGTGGTGATGCGGAGAGGCGGGTTTGGGGCTTGATATCTGAGACAGGAGATGAGAATGGATGACTGCACTTTGGGAGAAGATACCAAATAGCGTAGGTTGAGCAGGTGAGAGTAAGTAGATGTAAACAAGGAAAGCTCGAAGGAGCAACAAACAATGGTTGCTGATGGTGGTGGTAGCTAGTAGCATGCCAGTAAGGATGAGGAAGAAGAAGCTGATCTGATATGGAATTGATTGGACACCATCTCTCTTGGAGAAATCTGATTCACAGAGCAATCAATAAGTGAGCGGGGGGAAAGAGTCGAGAAGATGTGATATTGCAGATCCATCAAAGTCATACCTTCATGGTGTTTGAGAAGGAAAAAGGGGGAAAAATATATATATTTAATACCATGGGATAATGATAACAACAATAACAATAATAATGATAGTAATAATAATAATAATAATAATAACAATAATAATGATAGTAATAATAATAATAATAATAACAATAATAATGAAAGTAATAATAATAATAATAACAATAATAATGAAAGTAATAATAATAATAATAACAATAATAATGATAATAATAATAATAACAATAATAATGATAATAATAATAATAACAATAATAATGATAGTAATAATAATAATGATAATAACAATAATAATGATAGTAATAATAATAATAACAACAACAATAATGATAACAATAATAATAATGACAATGATAGTGATAATAATAATAAGAATAACAATAATAACAATAATAATGATAACAATAATAACAATAATAATAATGATAACAATAATAATAATGATAACAATTATAATGATAAGAGGAAGAATGATAACAATAATAACAATAATAATGATAATAATAATAATAATGACGATGATAGTGATAATAATAATAGTGTTGTCTAAGAGGCATGTTTTGTGATTCATTCAGTGAAACAGAACTTATGAATAAATTTCAACCTGGTTCTACTCTCCGTCTCTTCCCTCTTTGCGTAAACTTACCATTCCTCAAAGCACGGTGCCAGTTAATTTACTAACTCACTGAACTGTTAAATTACAAATTCCAGTAAGAACTACAGAAGTGTAGAATATTATGAGCTAACAATGTTGGCTTTGCTGTTATTATGAAATCTTGAAGTAAAATTCTTTGTGAAATGTAAGCAATTACATTTACTGTTTTTACAAGCATCGCTTTTCTTATATTTATGTTTCGTTACGTATTATTGTGTTTATGGGGTTTGGTTGTGCCCCACCCCCAGAGACTCAGACATGCTCTATATAGTTCCATGTGAGATATCAAATTGTGGCCCTAGTTAAGCAAAAACAAATTTAAAGGTAGGTACAGAAAGTTGGGCAAAAAAAGGAAGACGAGAAAGAGGTCATATGATTGAAACAAGTAAAAGTGTTAACTCTTTTACTTGTTTCAGTCGTTTGACTGTGGCCATGATGATAACCCTTTCTACAGTAGGCACAAAGCCTGAAATTTGGAGGAGGGGGATGGTCGATTACATCAGCCCCAGTACTCAACTGGTACTGAATTTATCAACCTCAATAGGATGAAAAGCAAAGTTGATCTCAAAGGAGTTTGAACTTGGGGAGTAGCAGCAGACAAAATACCCGGCTTGCTAATGATTCTGCCAGTTTGCAGCCTTAATAATAATAATAATAATCCTTTCTGTTGGGGCAGTGTGCCAGTTGATTCCATCAGCCTCAACGCTCAACTGATACCTATTTCATCAATCCTGAAAGGGAATGGAAGGCAAAGTCAACCCCAGCACTATTTGAACCCAGATCATAAGGATGGACGAAACACCACTAAGCATTTTACCCAGAATGCTAATGATTCAGCTTGCCACATTGATGATAAGATAATAATAATCTTTTCTACTGAAGACACAAGGCCTTAATCTTGGAGCTGAGGAAGGGACTAGTTGATTACATCGACCCCAGTACACAACTGGTACTTAATTTATCAACCCCAAAAGCATGAAAGGTGGAATTTGAACTCAGAACATTGCAACAGCGAAATACTGCTAAGCATTTTCCCCAGCATGTTAATGATTCTGCCAGCTCACCGCCTTAATAATAATAATAATAACAATCGTTTCTGCTACAGGCACAAGGCCTGAAATTTGGGGGGAGGGACCCAGTCGATTAGACTGACCCCAGTACACAACTGGTTC
>NW_021830614.1:0-4120 GCF_006345805.1 Octopus sinensis | reverse complement strand
CAGTAAAGAAATAGGTATTTCGTCTGCCGTTACGTTCTGAGTTCAAATTCCGCCGAGGTCGACGATGCCGTTCATCCTTTCGGGGGTCGATAAATAAAGTACCAGTTTCGCACTGGGGTCTATGCAATCGACCTAATCCATTTGTCTGTCCTTGTTTGTCCCCTCTATGTTTAGCCCTTGTGGGCAATAAAGATATATATACTTTTGTACAAGTTTCAGTGGTGTTAGTCAAGGAAGGAGAGGTAGCGTAGTTGAATTTCTTTTTCTTTTTCGGCGTTGTGTTCTTGAGCAATACATTTCATTTCATATTGCTCCAGTCCATTCAGGTATGAGTTCCAGTAACAGACTGATCTACATTGAACATAACCTATCTACCAACACTGGATTACATTGTGCGACAAAATTTATTTATTAAAAGTTGAGACAGTGTCACGTGACAACTTGCTGGGGCTGCCTCGCTGGAGCCTAGCAGTAGGTATTTAAAGGACAAAATTTGACAAGACAGTCAGTCGCCGGCTGACACTCGTTGACGCTACATCGACGAAGCCAGGGAACAGAAGAAGAAAGAAGTAGAAAGAAGACGTGCACCCAACACCAGAGCTGAAGACACCACCTAAAGAGGGGAGCCCTGCCACGTCAAAACGGTAGAGGAGTAGGGGCCGAAACTGAAGAGGCCAGGGAACAGAAGAAAGAAGACATGCACCCAACACCAGAGCTGAGGATACCTCCGAAAGAAGGGGCCCCGCCACGTCAAAACGGTAGAGGAGTAGGGGCCGAAACTGAAGAGGCCAGGGAACAGAAGAAAGAAGAAGAAAGAAGACATGCACCCAACACCAGAGCTGAAGACACCACCTAAAGGGGAGTCCCGCCACGTCAAAACGGTAGAGGAGTAGGGGCCGAAACCGGACGTAGTTCCTCCTGATGATGTCTTGAGCTAACTGGATCCTATAAAGTAGCTGTTGTGGTAGCAGACCACGAAACACAGTTGTAATTCCTTCCTTTATTTTGTTGGTCTTTGTTTCGTGTTATTTCCTATTTGCTACTATTTAGAAATCAAAGGAAGTGACTACTCTCCCCTTCAGACTTTACTCTTGTGATCTGGACATCAATGTTTTGAAAGTGACCTATTTTCCATTACATTTCACACATGTCGCACTGAGGTGCTGATGCAGAAATATCGTTATCGCAAATATCATGTTCAATATCACAGGTTTGCTTGTCAGTTGCTTGACCTTAACCACTGAGTAGATCCGTTAGTGTGGACGCGCGTGGCATAGTGGTTAGGGTGTCAGCATCATGATCGTAAGATTGTGGTTTCGATTCCTGGACCGGGCGACGCGTTGTGTTCTTGAGCAAAACACTTCATTTCACGTTGCTCCAGTCCACTCAGCTGGCAAAAATGAGTAACGCTGCGATGGACAGGCGTCCCGTCCAGCTGGGGAACACATATGCCATTGAAACCGGGAAACCGGGCCCATGAGCCTGGCTGGGCTTTAAAAAGGCGCATTTATTTATTTTTTATATCCCTTAGTGGCTGACATTATGTGCATCTCTGATCATTAGGAGGAGTAATGGGAGATCATCATAATCACGTGTTGAAAGGGATTCTTTGGGGTTTGAATAAATGCAAATTTGGAAGAAAATATTAACCATTTTTCATACTTTCTAAGGGTAAACAAAAAGGAGATTAACACTTGCTGCCAAGGACAAAAATCTTGTTACATATTTTCTATTAACATAGAATAATTATTTCTTGGAGTAAGCCGGTTATATTTGATTGCACTATACTTTTGGCGGAGAGCTGGCAGAAACGTTAGCACGCCGGGCGAAATGCGTAGCCGTATTTCGTCTGTCGTTACGTTCTGAGTTCAAATTCCGCCGAGGTCGACGATGACATTCTTCCTTTCGAGGTCGATAAATAAAGTACCAGTTTCACACTGGGGTCGATGTAATCGACTTAATCCCTTTGACTGTCCTTGTTTGTCCCCTCTGTGTTTAGCCCCTTGTGGGCAGTAAAGAAATAGGTATTTCGTCTGCCGTTACGTTCTGAGTTCAAATTCCGCCGAGGTCGACTTTGCCTTTCATCCTTTCGGGGGTCGATAAATAAAGTACCAGTTTCGCACTGGGGTCGATGCAATCAACTTAATCCATTTGTCTGTCCTTGTTTGTCCCCTCTATGTTTAGCCCCTTGTGGGCTATAAAGATATATATACTTTTGTACAAGTTTCAGTGGTGTTAGTCAAGGAAGGAGAGGTAGCGTAGTTGAATTTCTTTTTCTTTTTCGGCGTTGTGTTCTTGAGCAATACATTTCATTTCATATTGCTCCAGTCCATTCAGGTATGAGTTCCAGTAACAGCAGAAGTTAAACCTGCAATGGACTGGCATCCCATTGAAGGTGGAGGGCGTCGTAATCTTCGTGGGTTATACGCCATGTAAAGAGGGTAAGAGGCCATTTGATTACATGTACATTGGAGGCGCAATGGCCCAGTGGTTAAGGCAGCGGACTCGCGGTCGTAGGATCGCGGTTTCGATTCCCAGACCGGGCGTTGTGAGTGTTTTTGAGCGAAAAAACCTAAAACGCTCCACGAGGCCCCGGCAGGATGGTGGTGATCCACTGCTGTACTCTTTCACCACAACTTTCTCTCACTCTTACTTCCTGTTTCTGGTGTACATGTATTTCAAAGGGCCGGCCTTGTCACTCTCTGTGTCACGCTGAATATCCCGGAGAACTACGTAAGAGTACACGTGTCTGTGGAGTGCTCAGCCACTTGCACGTTAATTTCACGAGCAGGCTGTTCCGTTGATCGGATCAACCGGAACCCTCGTCGTCGGAACCGACGGAGTGCTTCCACCACATGTACATTACATTACCTGAAGGCGCATGGCTCAGTGGTTAGAGCGTCGATTGTGGGCTCGAATCCCGGACCGGTCTGCGTGTTGTGTTCTTGAGCAAGACACTTTATTTCACGTTGGTTCAGTTCACTCAGCTGTAGAAATGAGTTGCGATGTCACAGGTGCCAAGCCGTACCGGCCCCTTTGCCTTTACCCTTGGATTACATCAGTGGTGTAGAGAGGAGAGGCTAGTATGCATGGGCGACTGCTGGTCTTCCATAAACAACCTTGCCCGGACTTGTACCTGGGAGGGTAACTTTCTAGGTGCAACCCCACGGTCAGTCATGACCGAAGGGGGTCTCAACATGTTTTAATGAGGTTTGTCAAAGGAAGAAAGGTAACGTAGTGAGTGTGTGTATATGTTGTGTGTGTGTGTGTGTGTGTGTGTGTGTGTGTGTGTGTGTGTGTGTGTGTGTGTGTGTGTCCAACATTGCTTGACAACCGATGCTGGTGTGTTTACGTCCCCGTCATTTGCGGTTTGGCAAAAGAGACCGATAGAATAAGCACTAGGTTTGCAATGAATAAGCCCTGGGGTCGATTTGCTCGACTAAAGGCTTTGCTCCAGCATGGCCGCAGACAAAATGACTGAAACCGGTACAAAAAAAGTGTATCTATCTATCCATCCATCCATCCATCCATCTATCTGCCTACCTACCTACCTACCTACCTACCTACCTATATTCTATATCTATATTCTATCTATCTATCATCTTTTTTCCCCCTTTTTTTCCCCCTTTTACGATCCCTCTTGATCGAAAACCTACACCACCCTTTTTTTTGTTTCTTTTGTGTTTTGTTTTTTCCCATCCCCAAAAGAAAAGCTCTACCTTGGAATGCCCATCTGTATGTGTGAAGCCCTGTGTGGGCCAACATAAAGAAAATCTTATCTATCTATATCTTATAGGTACCTATCTATCTATCATCTATCTATCCTATCTATCTATCTATCTATCTATGTACACACACAAATATATGTGTGTCTATATATATATATGTGCCTGTATGGAAGTGTATGTATGTATGTATGTATGTATGTATGTATGTATGTATGTATGTATATATGTACGTATGTATGTGTATATATGATTTTCCTTTGAGTTTTATTTCAGTTCTACTTGAGAGAGTTCAAGCCGGTCGCTAACAAAGCGACAAGACCTTTTGATAGAGAGAGAAGAGTTTTTCGCTGTTTGTGAATACGAGGTTGAGTTGCCGTGTTGGCTGAACTGTC
>NW_021830613.1:0-4348 GCF_006345805.1 Octopus sinensis | reverse complement strand
GCATATATATGTATGTATGTATGCATGTATGTATGTATGTATGTATGTAAATATGCATGTATATATATGTATATATGTGTATGTATATATGTATATATGTATGTATGTATGTATGTGTATAATATCTATATAATATATATATATATATATATATATATATATACCACCTTTATATGCATGCATATATGTATGTATACAACGAGCTTCTTTCAGTTTCGGTCCATCAAACCCATTCAGAAGGCTTTGGTCGACCCCACGTTGTAGTAGAAGGCCCTTGCATTCACTGATTGTGATGGTAGAATTGCAATCCTTCCAGGACAGTTATACTTGGTTTGCATCGCATTTAACCATTGTCACTTGATAGCGCTGGGCTTGGAACTTTGCAGCATTAAGCTGCGTATTATTGGCGCCAGCCCACTTGCATATTCCACCTAACTCTGGTTACAGGTGCGTGCCATGTTCAGTGTATAGTATTACCTGTGAGACTTTTGTGTCATCAGCGTAGGTTGTGTGGATGAGGGCATATCTGAAGGGGCCACTATGAACAACAATGTCCCCAAGAAAATATCTCGTGGGACACCACTCATTATTTGCGTTTCTGTAGGCGTGGCACCCGATTTCTATCTTGCAGAAAGACATGCCGCCATTCTGTTCGTTTATCGATTATGCCGAGATCATGCTGTTTATGATCGACTTCATCGAATAAGATGGATGAGAAATGTTTTCCCAACCAAGCTCTTCGATCTTTTGTGATGTAATATTTGCAGTGTGGGGTCGCGCATTGTCGCCATGAAGCATCACCCCTTTTCGATTCACTAAAGCGGGTCTTTTTTTCTTCAAAGCTCGGTTCAAACGTTCTCATTGCTAACCGTAGACTTGAGCATTGATTGTTGCATTAGGTGGTAGCAATTCCAAGTGAATTACTCCTTTGCAATCCCACCAGATAGAGGGAAGAAGCTTTTTCCCGTGAAGTTCTCTTCTCGGTTGTGGTTGAGCATTTTTCACTTTTACCAAGCCACTGTTTACAACGTTTAACATTTCGATGGAAAATCCATTTTTCGTTACAGGTCACAAGTCTATCCAAAAAGGGTGAACTGAGTTCACGAGAATGAAGAGAAGAGCAGATGTCAACTCAGGATTTTCGGTTGCTTTCGGACAATTCATGAGGCACCCATTTTCCAAGTTTAGGAACCTTTCCAAATTGTTGAAGACGACGATGAACAGTTGTATGGTTTAAACTAAGCTTTACTGCCAATTCTTCAACTGATAATGTAGCATTTTCTTCAAGTAATGCCTCAAGGAGCTTATCATCAAACTCGACTGGTCGTCCTGTTCGATCTTCATCTTCAAGGCTGAAATCTCCACTTCTGAATTTTGTAAGTTTTTCTGCAAGTTCTTTCATTCAAGCATTCTTTTCCACAAACTGAGATTATGTTTCGAGTCGCTTTGGCTGCAGAGTTTCCTTTTTTATGCCTCAAATGCTCTTTGGATACTTCCATGTTAGAAAGGGTTTTAATCAAAGAAAAATTGAATTCTATTAGTCTGTAAAATAACATTCAATTATCTTTATATATTTGTTTTGCAAGATTCTTGATGTGAAATCGTGTGTTGAAATAGATGTTGTTGTATTTAGTAATGGTCATGTTGCCAGTTTAGCCAATAAAAACACACGCACTATATATTTGGTGTTAATTTGCTTCAGCTTTATTAAGATTAATGTAAAAAATACATAGAGCTGAAGCAAATTAACACCAAATATATAGTGCGTGTGTTTTTATTGGCTAAACTGGCAACATGACCATTCCTAAATACAACAACAATATTTAATTAGTTTAAATGTACACAAATGCATAAAAATAATTTTTAATTCCATTAGACATTCTAAAATACCATTAAATTTCATTCAGTTTTCAAAAGGTAAGATCGGGCATAACTTATGGGATGACCTGATACATACATACATATATATATATATATACTCCCCTTCTCTCTCTTTCCCCCTCTCCCTCTTTCCTCCCTCCTCCTCTCCCCTCCTCTCCTTCCTTCTCCCCCCTCCTCTTCTCCTCTCCTTCCTTCTCCCCCTTCCCCCTCCTCTTTTCCCCCTTCTCCCCTTTCTTTCTCCCCCTCATCCCTCCCCTCTCACCCTTACCTCCCCCTCCCCCTCTTCTCCTCTCTCTACACTACACCATACGACTTTACACATCATATATACATACACACGTCCAGACCTCTCATACGCACTAATACTCTCTCATACACACACACACACTCTTCTCATACACACACAACTCTTATGTTGGAGTTAAGGCCATTCAACCCTATTATCTCCCCTAATTTGCTCTGGCGTACATGTTTGATCTTTGACTTCTGGCCGAATCAGATCGCCATGTTGATTCGCTAGCTTCTGCACACAAATTTTTTTTTCTCTCCTTCTTTCTGTGTTCTTTCTCTGTGTATCTTTCTGTTGAAGAGCGTAGGCTCGAAACGTTAAAGACTTGTTTTATTTATATTTCCTGAGCGCTATACTAATACAATTGTTTGTTTGTATTCCACCTGCCTTATATATATATATATATATATATATATAACAATTTAGGAGTGACCCCAACAGGTCACTCGTCCACCAGAAAGAGCAGCCATAACTCACACCGCCAAGTAGTAGTAATTCAGAAATTAGGTGAAAATTTAAAAACATTTACCCTAATTCATCTTTTAGACGTTGCAAGACCTGTTGGGGTCACTCCTAAATTGTATTAATTATATTTAGTCGATGACTATTTTCTCTTTTCCACCAGGCCGCTGGTAGCGATAAATTCTATTGAATTTTTTTGCTACCCTAAATTGACTAATTGATAATTTTCTGAATAATTCTGAGATTGAATCGGCAGTTTATATTTACTGCTGATAAGTTTGGCGCGAATACGTCAGTCTTGAAAATTTTAAGTCAGATATCCCGTAGGCATCGATACAGACGCCTCGTGTATATTTGTCTCTCCAGGTTTTTTACTGATGAAGTGTAACCTATGGTAGATTGGCTTAATTTAATTAATTAAGCTAATTTAATCATTAATGACACAGAAACGTTGCAACGTCTAAAAGATGAATTAGGGTAAATGTTTTAAATTTCACTAATTTCTGAATTACTACTACTTGGCGGTGTGAGTTATGGCTGCTCTTTCTGGTGGACGAGTGACCTGTTGGGGTCACTCCTAAATTGTTTATTTATATATTTAGTCGATGACTATTTTCTCTTTTCCACCAGGCCGCTGGTAGCGATAAATTCTATTGAATTTTTTTGCTACCCTAAATGACTATATATATATATATATATATATATATATATATATATATATATATATATATATATATATGATTGATTGATGATGATGATTCTAGTTTCAGCTTATGAGCTGTGGCCATGCTGGGGCACCGCCATTTGGTGTTGCTACTTGGTTTCACTTCACGAAAGCTTTCTAGCAACTGCCATTTGGTGCATGAGAGAGTTCGATATATATATATTATATATATATATATATATATATATCACGACCAGACCATCAGATGTTGCTACACATCGCTGGTCACAATGCGTTCACATTGTTTTAGCCTTCGAATGACGCCACCCCGCTGGCTAAGCGAGCAGGCCAATATACATATTTTGTTTTTTTGTTTTTCCAGTTTCAGCTCTTGAGCTGTGGCCATGCTGGGGCACTGCCATTGTGGTGAAAGAGTACAGCAGGGATCACCACCCCCTGCCGGAGCCTCGTAGAGCTTTTAGGTGTTTTCGCTCAATAAACACACACAACGCCCAGTCTGAGAATCGAAACCGCGATCCTGCGACCGCGAGTCCGCTGCCCTAACCACTAGGCCATTGCGCCTCTAAAAGGCGCAATGGCCTTATATATACGCATATATATATACATACATATATATATATATATATATATATATATTATTACATATATATTCTGTAGTTTCAGCTCAGAGCTGCGGCCATGCTGAAGCAGCACCGCCGTCATATCTATATATATTATGTTCCGACGAAGAGCTCCGCTCGAAACGTTAAAAACCTCCTCTTTCCTTCTTTCTGAGCGTCAATAATACTATATTTGTTCCACGTCCTCGCGTTGTTGTGTTTTTTTGTGCTTTCTTGTTTGGATTAACTATATATATATATATAAATATATAATCCTTCTTTCTTTTATAGGAACAAGGCCTGAAGTTAAGTGGGGAGGTGATTAGTCGATTAGATTGACCCCAGAATCTCACTGGTACTTAATTTATCGAACCCGAAAGAATGAAAGGTAAAGCCAGCCTCGTCAGAATTTGAACTCAAAACGTAGCTAAG
>NW_021830612.1:0-4370 GCF_006345805.1 Octopus sinensis | reverse complement strand
CATCGCTTGACAACTGATGCTGGTATATTTACATCCCCCTTAACTTAACAGTTTGGCAAAAAGAAACAAGCACAAGGTTTACACAGAACATGTTCTGGAGTTAATTTGCTCGACTAAAGTCAGTGCTCCAGCATGGCTTCAGTAAAATGACTGAAACAAGTTAAAGATTAAACGAATAATGAAAAATACCTCTAATTAATTTTTCAGAATTTATTGTCATCAGTTTGTCAACAGACACAGAATGGATGATGCATACATATATATATATATATATATATATATATATATATATATATACATCTATGTACACACACATGCATTACATATGTGAATATACATAGGACTAGGTTAACAGACTTTGAAAATTCAGCTTGCTTGCCTTTCTCAGACTGATGAGGGCAAATAAACTGAAACTTTGAAGTCACTGTAGAACTTTTCATGGTAGAACTTAAATGTGTGCTTCATTAAAACACATTGATTAATCCTGCAGTTTTATGTTAAATTCTTTTTATAACTAACTTCATATCAAAAGAAACATTTATATAAACATATATATATATATATATATATATATATATATATATGTATATGTATATATGCACATATATATGTACATATGTACTTATATATATTAGAATATGTATGTCTATTGCATATTACTAAATGTTTGTCTATTGTATATTAGTATATATATGAAGGTGGCGAGCTGGCAGAAATGTTAGCGCACCGGGTGAAATGCTTAACGGTATTTCGTCTGTTGTTACATTCTGAGTTCAAATTCCGCTGAGGTCAACTTCTCATTTCATCCTTTCGGGGTCGATAAATAAAGTACCGGTTTCGCACCAGTGTCGATGTAATCGACTTAATCCCTTTGTCTGTCCTTGTTTGCCCCCTCTGTGTTTAGCCCCTTATGTGTAGTAAAGAAATATATATTAGTATATGTATGTCTATATATGTGTTTGTGTATATATATATGTGTCTGTATATATATATATGTGTGTATGTGTGTGTGTATATATCTCCACGCGCCTTTACTGCCCGTAATATCCTGTATTTATCCAAGGTAGTTTATTATGTATTTGTGAGTTACTGTGTTATTGACTGTTATGTGTGAGACACCTATCTATCTACATCAAAACCTGAACAACACTAACAACCACAACAACAATAATAATAATCATAATAACCATAATAATAATAATAATAATAATAATAATAATAATAATAATAATAATAATGATAATGATAATCCATTTGTGTAATCCATATGTGAAGTATAACCAAATCCTTGTCTCCTACCTCTAAGTATATTTTGTACTTTATAGTACCTGCTTTACTATATAGTACCTACTTTGCCATATAGTACCTCTTGTACTATAATGTAACGAGTTATTAAAGTCATGTGTTTGACCTAAACAACCCCAGTACACCTTTTATTGTCTTTCCATGTGACATACTTTCTTTTCCTCCAGATTTTGGAATTTTTCTATTTTTTTTCTATTTTTTTTTTTTTAAATATTTTTCATTCTTATTATGTCACCATATCTTGATTCCAAGTAAAAATACATATTTCCGTCTTTAAATGATGGCATCATGACAATTGGTAAACTTAGGTGAAGACATTCCTTGCTTGCTGTGTTGATATGAGTGTCTTGACTTTTATTATAAGTATCTCTCATATTTTTGGGGTTTTTTTTCTCCAATTATTTGTGTTAGCCAGTGGAGGAAAGAAACAATCTATGACCCCTTTGCCGGGATGCAGATATTCGTGAGAGGAAGGGAAGAAGCTTTCTTCAAACAAAAGACTTGATCCAAATGCCTGCCCATTGGTCAGTCAATCCTGCTAAACCAGACTCCATATTAAGTCTACCACCTGTTGCATGGACGCATGTGTGTGTGTGTTGTGTGTGTGTGTGTGTGTGTGTGTGTGTGTAAATATGTGTGTGAGTATGACAGTTTATTTCTTGGTTTGTATCACAATCCGTTACAAATCACTTTTGTGACATGTAACTCTTGGAGTATTTGTGTTTGCGCAGCAATCTTTGTCTCAAGTTACAACCATTTCCTTTAACATCTTTTGCTGTGTTATACACTTTCTTAAGTTTTATGTGACACGTATAACCTTCGTTAAATTTCAGTCACAAGCTTTCTCATGTCACACCTGTCACATATAAACTATTGTATCCCTGTGTGTCTGCGTTTGCAAGCTGACTAAGGAATTCTTGTATCACCTACTGTGATACTGGTCATGTTGCCATTGTAACTTGCGAGTGACATCAATTTTAACTGTCATATATGTGTTGTGTTGCTGGATGTGACATGAACATGTCACACGTCAATTTTTTTATGCTATAAGTGACATTTTTTGAAATTTTCATGCTGACATCTCTTCATTTGGTTTTATATTTGAAAATATATGGACAAAAAAAAATATTCCTGACAAAAAAATACAAGAAAAATTCTTGAATGGTCTTTATTTTTTTGTTCTTGTTTTGTTTCCTTGTATGTTTTCTGCAGAAAAATTGACCCCCACCCCTAAAACAAAATGATACTTAAAAAAACAAAACAAACAAGAAACAAAAGTTAGTGTGTTTAATGGTGGAATTTGTAAAGGGTACAAGTGTATGTATGCAGGTATGGATGTATGCATGTATGAATGCATGTATGTGTGTGTGTGGTTGTGTGTATGTTCATATGTATGTATGTGTTTATGTATGTATGTATATATATATACATATATATATATATATATATATAAACATACATAAAACAATGCAATATGTATATATGTATGTATGCACGTAAGTAATATATATATATATATATACACATATATATATATATATATATATATATATATATATATATATGCATACATAGGTATATATACACACATACATATATACGTCTATATATGTATGTATATATGTGTATATATATACATATATATTACATATATATGTGTATGCATTTGCATTTAAAGACTTGACTATGCATGTATATATATATATATATATAATATATATATATGCATGTATATACAAATATTTACATGCATATATGTGCACACACATGCAGTATATACACATACCTACTTATACCCTTTCAAAAACGTTTTTTTTTCTATTGTGTTTTATATATAATAATATATTTTGGATTTTTTTTTTCCATGTACAAAAAGGTTTATATTTCTATAAAACAAAAACAACTACAAAAATATTACATGAAGACAAAAAAAAGCAAAAACAAACTAACAAAAAAAAAACAAATTAAATCTTCAACAGACAGTAATCACAACAGCTACAATGACAAAACCAACTGATAAAAAAAAATTGATGATAATAATCAATAACTAAAAAAAAAATGTAATGAAAAAAATCTGACAAAAAATGTTAAGAAAAAAAAGAATTTTGAAATTTTCTGACAAAATTTTCTTTCCTTCAATTTGTTTCCTGTTTTTCTTTTTTTTAATTTATCAGATAATTTTTTTTTAAAAATCACTTTCGAATTTTTTTCATATAATTGCCTGTTTAAATTTAATTTAATTTTCTTTATCAATTTTTTAAAAAACTTACAGCATTAAAAGATTTTTTCGCTTTTTTCTTATATATTTGAAATTTCTCTATTAATTCTATATTTAATAATTTTGAAAAAATATAGAAGAAAATGGAAATGATTTTGTTTTTTTTTTTAAATTAACTGTTTGTTACATTTTTTTTGTTTTTAAATTAAATTTAAAAAAATAAGTTTTAAGTTATTGAAAAAATAACAAAATACTACTTTTTTATGGGAATGTGGGACTTTTCTTCAATATATATATATATATATATTTATTAAATTTCAAACTTTTTTGTTTATATTTCTTGAAAAACATGAAAGAAATTTTTTTTTAATTATTCCCAACCTAATAAAGATTATTCAGTATATAAAAGAAATACAGCACCAAACCAGATCTGTTACCGTTTTACCCTCTTATACTACATTCTTCAGTTTCATGTATGTTTTTAAACAACAGTTTATTATTGGTTAACAGATATCATCTCTGATTCGTTGAAATTACGACCAAAGTCATCAGCTCCGTTTCAAAATCAATGGTTTGGGTACTTCTGGTAGATGAGACATATCAAAATGCTGGTCTTATAATTCCTTGTACTAATAAGCCAAGTGTTTTATGAACACACTGCTACTGTAATAAGAAGCAGTTTTGCTGTGACATATACAACAGCAATTAGCGTATTTGTATTTGAATCAGCCAAAACATATTGAGAGTAAATATGCAAATTACCATTTCAAACTAGCTGTTCACAGTGCAAATAACAAGGTAATTCTTTAGGTATATTTATCAACTTTTGAAAGTTGCTAGAATAGTA
>NW_021830611.1:0-4610 GCF_006345805.1 Octopus sinensis | reverse complement strand
TATGAATTATTCCATAACCAGAGGATTTTCTAAGTTTATTTCAGGACAGTTTTTTTTCTTTCGAATGACATTGTAAATTGTTTTAGCAACAACATGGCGCCACACAGGGAGGTAGCACCGAGACGACATTTTAGGACAGCTGCTAATCACATGCCGGATGTCTTCCACAGAAACATGACATAGCCTACACAAGCAGTTGCACCTTGGGATTATAAGAGTGTCACTGTTTCTCTTGTTCACAAGGTACCTTGTGACAATCTCCTGTTCCTGGATTACAAAGTGTGATGTGATGTAATGGTTTTGTGTCCAAGAGAGGTTGCGCTTTCTGTCAGTTTTACTGTATGTATGTAATGTATGTATGTATGTATGTATGTATGTATGTATGAATGTAGGTATATATTATGTCAGGTCACTTTCGAGTGCTACTGGTAACATGTAACCCAGTACAACCTGTTGCATGGTCGGGTCGTCGGCGACTAAACCGGCAACCCCACCAAGCTTGCTTGGTGAGGAGGGTGTTTATTGGACACCCTGCGGCATGAAAAACAAAACCCGTCAAAGGGCGGAGGAACCCTTGAGAGTCAACGGCCATCCAATAAATGTCTTAAGGCTGTATCATGCGCGGGGACATAGAAATAATCGGATTGAATACCCGATCGCGCGGTTAAACCATTGGGAATGAAGGACTTCTAGCCTTTGTTAGGGCATCCTTCTAGGAGAAGGTAACTCAGGTAAATGGGATAACTCCGACATAAAACCTGCGGCTCAGTGGTTACCGATGATGTTGACTTGTTCTTCTTTTCGGATTATGGCTGCTGTTGCTTAGTGAGTGGGATTGACTCAGTGCACAGCCTTTCCTCACTTTAAGAAAAATCTTCTTGCACAGGCATTGCACGATAACAACATTGATTAAGCTTCGTACAATGGCCATACTCGATGACGAGGGAGCAGTCAAGAGATATATGTATATAATCCGGCAGCAATTAAGTTGGAATTGCTTTTGTTAGACAGATATAAAGAAAAATCAGCATCCATCTGGTCATACGCCTCATATATTGAAATGATAAATTTAATTGAATTCCAATAAAGAATAATCTCAAAGAACAATAAATTGAAACATCTGAAAAGTTTTGTAATATTATTTCAGTCACTCAAAATTCTCGTCCAAGGTTGGGAACACATCTTATCAGAGCAAAATATATCCAACTTCTCTTTATGAATTCTCTAACTTTTTGTAACTTTTTGACATTTGAGGTCCTACATTATGGATATACCCTGATGCTATTGTTGTAAAGTGTTATGGGAAAATCCTGAACACCCCTTTATGACTGAATGTGGACTACCCAATTACAATAAATAAGAACTGAGTGAACTCAGCAGCGGAGCTGGCGGTAGTTGGTTCGGCCGTGTTAGTTCGACGTGTGTTGATTTAACAGTCGGTAGATGAACAGTGAATGCCGAGTATCGTACCTACGTTCTGTTGGTACGGGATGCGTTCTGTGTTAACGTATTTTTCTGAGCTAGGTTAGCTTTAAATAAACACAACCAACTATGTATTTGTATAATACCATTTTACACAATACGTGTATATCCGCGTCAAAACATAAAGACTCAGCGTATATAGTCCACAAAACACAGTTCAATTGACTTCAGATAATATCAACTCTGAATCAAGAAGCGTTGTTGCTAGTCAAGCGCAACTTTGCTCATCTAATTCACATTTTCGAAAATCTACTCTTTTACTTGTTTTAGTAATTTGACTGCGGCCATGCTGGAGCACCGCCTTTTTTAATCGAGCAACTCGACCCCGGGACTTATTCTTTTGAAAGCCCAGTACTTATTCTATCGGTTTCTTTTGCCGAACTGCTAAGTAACGGGGACATAAACACACTAGCATCGGTTGTCAAGCAATGCTAGGGGGACAAACACAGACACACAAACACACCCACGCATATATATATATATATATATATATATATATATATATATACGACGGGCTTCTTTCAGTTTCCATCTACCAAATCCACTCACAAGGCTTTGGTCGACCCGGGGCTATAGTAGAAGACACTTGTCCAAGGTGCCACGCAGTGGGACTGAACCCAGAACCATGTGGTTAGTAAACAAGCTACTTACCACACAGCCACTCCTACGCCTACAAGAACAAATTAAATTTAACGCAGTTTCATAATTAACACTAAATAATTTTTATACGTTTTTAAAGATTATAATGAAGTTTTCATTTCTTATTGTTTCAATAATATTCGTTAAAAAGTATACGAAGCTCGGAGATCAGAGTATCTCTCCATGTCGAGCTGCTTCTTGTCGGCACTGAAAAGTCACAGTTCCGGTAAGATTAGAATGTCACAAGAAAGATTCGCAAGACGGATTATTCAAGCCGAGCCGACAGGATGGAGACCCATGGGTGGACCAAAAATGAGATGGTTGGATACTGTCCATAGTCCTAGTTGGTCACGCTTGGGCATCCAACTGGAGAGTGTAATGACGGTTGCTTCTGAGAGGACTCTATGGAGGGAGGTGCCTGAGGACCCTATCGCTACAATGCCACCAGGAGAATCGTAGGGGTAGAAAATGATCGGAGGGACTTATCAATCAATAAAGAAACTAAAAGAAAATCTTGAATGCAAACAGGCGCAGGAGTGGCTGTGTGGTAAGTAGCTTGTTTACCAACCACATGGTTCCGGGTTCAGTCCCACTGAGTGGCATCTTGGGCAAGTGTCTTCTGCTATAGCCCCCGGCCGACCAATGCTTTGTGAGTGGATTTGGTAGAGGGAAACTGAAAGAAGCCTGTCGTATATATGTATATATATATATGTATGTGTGTGTCTGTGTTTGTCCCCCTAGCATTGCTTGACAACCGATGCTGGTGTGTTTACGTCCCCGTTACTTAGCGGTTCGACAAAAGAGACCGACAGAATAAGTACTGGGCTTACATAGAATAAGTCCTGGGGTCGATTTGCTCGACTAAGAGCCGGTACTCCAGAATTGGCCGCAGTCAAAATGATTGAAACAAGTAAAAGAGTAAAGAGTAAAGAGAGTTCTCTAAATTTATTTTATTCTTAACTCATAATTCTGTTTCATTCGCCATACCATACAGTTGTTGGTTTATATTTATTTCGAAGTTAGCTAAGCTAAAAAAAATATTACAATAAGAGTTACTGTCTTTGAGTCATGGAATATATTTACATTTGTCTGAGAATTTGATTCCAAATGGTCTTTCATGGTCTTTCATGTTCTTTACATTGTGAAACTTACTGATATTTTTTTTTCCTTTCTTCTGCAGTCCACATGTGGTAACGTTGAATGTTTGTGGTGCAGAAAGAAGGAAAAAAAAAGATATGAAAAGGTGTTATTATAAAGATACTCAATTGTGGTAAGCACTGGGACTCTTAAAATACTCCTGTGATTTGCGGAGAGCTCACAAAGAGACACGCACAAAAGCACACACAAACACACACACACACACACACACACACACACAACACACACACACACACACGCACAGATAGACACAGACATATAGACACACGCACACACATACACACACACAAACACAATTCGTAAAAATACATTTCCGTATATGTATAAATCATATATGAAGATGTATATATATATATAATATATATCTAGATATATATAACCAAGAAACTTGAGGTTTCTGGTGAGACTGGAGCCTACATGTACAAATACAAAACAAAAGTCAAACAATAATAATAATAATAATAATAATAATAATAATGATAATAATAATAATGATAATAATAATAATAATAATAATAATAATAATAATAATAATAATAATAATGGTTTCAACATTTTTTCAAGGGCAACATTTGGTGGGAGGGATGAGTTGATTATATTAAACCCAGTGCTTCAACTGGTAATTATTTTATCGACCACGAAAGGATGAAAGGCAAAGTCAACCTCGGCAGAAATTGAACTCAGGACGTAGCGACGAGCAAAATATCGCTAAGCATTTCGTGCAGCGCGCTGACGATTCTGCCAGCTCGCCGCCTTAATAATAATAATTTTATTCTTTATTGCCCACAAGGGGCTAAACATAGAGGGGACAAACAAGGACAGACAAAGGGATTAAGTCGATTACATCGACTCCAGTGCGTAACTGGTACTTAATATAATAATAATAATAATAATAATAATAGTCAAAATTCAAAGAAGAGTACCATTTTTATTTAGTGAACGATATTTCGACATCTTGTGTGTCTTGAACTGGTTCAAAAAATAAACTTGTCAATCTACTTCATTCTGGTTAATGTAGAAAGGATTGAGGTAACTCGTCCTGAAGATATAGAGTGAAAATTAAAAGAAGAGTGCCATTGTTATCAAGTTGAAGACACACAAGATGTCGAAATATCGTTCACTACATAAGAATGGCACTTTTCTTTTAATTTTGCCTCTATATCTTCAGGAGGAGTTACCTCAATCCTTTCTATATTAATAATAATAATAATAATAATAATAATAATAATAATGATGATGGTGTTGAAAAAGATTTGTCTTTTGATATATGTTGTAGCCCCAGCTGACAAAAACACATCCTCCGAAAACGTTTGAGGAACTGAGCAAATATA
>NW_021830610.1:0-4367 GCF_006345805.1 Octopus sinensis | reverse complement strand
TCCTCCTCCTCCTCCTCCTCTTGCTTGTAACTATTACTGTTGTTATTAGTTGTTATTATTAATATTATTAATCATCATCATCATCATCATCATCATCATCATCATTATTTTGTCATTGATGTTATTATTTTTTTCATTCTCGATTATCAAACATTCAGAAAGCGGTCGTCTTTAGTCTCTAAACATGCAACTAAATTGGAAAAGAAAAAATAAAAACGAAATGAAAATTGAAAAATATACAGAAGACAATGAAGGAAAGAAAGAAAGAAGGAAGGAACGAATAATAGAAAGAAATTGAAGGAAATAGAAAAAAAGACAAAGAAACCAATTTCAATATTGCTTTTTGTTTCCTCACTCTTTTGATTTTTACCATTATTATTATTATTATATTATTATTGTTGTTGTTGTTGGTTATTATAGCATTACTTTCTTTTTACTATTATTATTATTATTATATTATTATTATTATTATTATTATGATTATTTATCATTATTTTTTCTTAGTTTATTATTAACTTTTTACTATTTTCTTCGTAGTGGATTAAAAATAAATAGTAATCATTATTATTATTACTGTAATTGTAATAGTATTAACGGTATCATCATTATCATGATCATCATCATCACAACCACCACCACCACCACCACCATCACCAACATCATCATTGTCATCGTCATCATCGTTGTCGTCCTTATCATCATCATCATCATCACCACCATAATCATTATCATCATCATCCTCATCATATATATATACACAAATTTGAAACAATTTCAGTGGAAAAGTCATCAAGGAAATAGGTTCTCCATGGTCATACGACATGCTAGAAATAGCAGCTAGTTGTCATTCAAATCACAACTTCCATCTTAAAAAGAAATGCACAACAAGGTCTGAGTGACAGTGTCCTTTATCTTTTGTCTTTCACTTGTTCCTCTCATTGGACTATGGCCATGCTGGGGCACTGCCTTGATGGGCTTGGCTGAACAAATCGAACCTAGTACTTATTCTCAATACCTCGTACTTATTCTATTAAGTCTCTTCTGCCAAACCACTAAGTTACAGGGATGTAAACAAACTAACACCAGTTGTCAAGCAGTGACAGAGGTAAAAAACACAAACACACACACACACACGCACACACACACACATGCATATTTATACAATGGATTTCCACGGTTTCCTTCTTCCAAATTCCCTCACAAGGCTTTGATCAGCTGGGGTCTCAAGTACAAGACACTTGTACAAGATGCCACACAGTGGGACTGAACCCAGAACAGTGTGGTTACAAAGCCAGCTTCCTAACCACACAGCTATACCTGGACATGTGTCAAGAAAACAAACAAAAATGACCAAATAAAAAATAAACATGTAGGATGGTCTCTACTGGATTGTCTCTGATCGAAGCACTGCCTAATCAATCTGGACTACGCTGAGGCTATTCAGCAACTGTTTTATTAACAGACACAGAAATGCAAAAACGAGGAATTACCAGGCCATTCAGACAGTTATATGGAAACAGAATTCGGACAAACATTGTAGAATGTGGTTCTTGCAAACAACCAGACTCTCTCAATCCTTCAAGCGTCAACAACTGGCTTCACATTTGTGTTCTGTACAACGGTTGGTTTCACAAGAGAACCAAATACAAGAGGAATTATAATAAATCTTTGTGTATGAAGAGAGATGTAGGGGAGAGTTGAGAGAAGTCGGGTAGGCATAGAGATTGTATCTTAGTATTCATAGATGTATGTTTGGGGCTGTGTGTGTGTGTGTGTGTGTGTTTGTGTGAGCCTGTGTTTGTAAATGTATATGTATTTAGGTATTGTATGACAATATATTTTATGTGTATATGTGTGTGTATATGACAAGCATATGTGTATGAGTGTGTGTATATGTAAGACATGTTCCAGTTCCAGTGTACAGAAATCTATTTATGCATATAGAAATTTATATATATTTCTCTATTTTTTTCTGTCCTTGTTTTCGTATACATTCGCTGCTTTCTTCCAAGGGATTTAGTGCTCTTAGCTTAGTTTTTCTTTGGGGCTGGCCAGATTGAAGCAATCTTGAGTACAACCAGCCGAAATTGCAAAGATAATCTGGAACTTGACTGAGGAAAGAAAACTCTGAATGACTTGTCCTTGTTTTTTCTTGTTTTCTTGGGTAAGTGTCTTCTGTTGTAGCTTCAGGCCAACCAAAGCCTTGTGGGTAGATTTGGTAGATGAAACTGAAAGAAGCCCGTTGTACATACATACATACGTGCGTACATATGTATGTATGTATGTATGCATGCATGTATGTATGCATTTGTGTATCTGTGTTTGTGCCCCACCACCATTGCTTGACAACTGATGTTGGTGTGTTTACGTCCTCATAACTTAGCTGTTTGGCAATCATCATCATCATTGTTCGACCGTGGTCGAGACAATGGAATTTACTATGTTACGCCAGACTTCACGGTCCATCATAGCATTACGGAGGTCCTGTTTGGCAAAAGAGACCAATAGAATAAGTACTGTGCTTGCAAAGAATAAGTCCTGTGGTCGATTTGTTTGATTAAAGGCGGTGCTCCAGCATGGCCACAGTCAAATGACTGAAACAAATAAAAGGCAAGAAAAAAAAAAAGAATACGTTTGTATGTATGAGCAATAAGACATGATGAAATTCAACTTAGAATGTCTTAAATCATCTTAACCAAAATGTCACTCATAAAAAAGAGCTTGGCTAACATTTACAGGCGAGAGGTGTTGAAAGCAAGGGCACCTGGACATAGAAAATCTGCATCAGTAAATTCCGTGTGACCCATGGAAGCATAGAGAAGGAGATGTTAACCCTTTAACCGAGAAATTAAATTTCATTTTTATTTCTGTAATGACGTTAAATAATCTATAATAGAATTGGTATTTTTCTGCCAGTCACATATTGTCTCAGTAAACTTGACATTATCTCAATGGAAAATAGTTTCAGACATGACATTCCTCAGCAAAAGATAGATTGGTATATAAAACTACTTTTCCACCATTAAGGGTAAGTGACACTTTGAGTGGGTACCACTGATTTCCAATGGAAAAAAGGGTCATAATAATCATGAAGATGATGTTGCTGATAATGATGATGATCACACACATACACATGAGCACACACACATACACACACATGAGCACACACACACACACACAAACACACACACTCACATACACACATACTTATATTTAGTGTTGTTAATCAGAAAGAGTACTCAATACATGCAGTAGAGTATATTGATTAGATTCACTCCAATAAACCTTGAGTGGCTGCACTGCATAAAACATTGTTGTAGCCGAGGCTGCTAGAAATAGCAAAGCAATCTCCCTCAAAACTCCCTCAAATTACATTTTACAGGCTTGGGAAAGGAAGGAACATACTGACTAATGCGGTCCTATGTTGTCATAGTAGAAAGATTGGATGGCCATGGTTGGATTAACTTTGATTACAAGTTTGCTTGATCAGGGCTGTTCTGTGACTAAACAAGAACTACAACAACATCAGCCTCAACTACATCCATTAGCAAGACCATTTAAACACATACCACAACAACCATTAGTACTGTTAGCACCACCATCACCACCACCACCACTACCACCACCACTACCACCACCACCACCACCACCACCAACAACAACAACAACAGTAACATCAGCTTTCAGTATACCAACACAATCCAGCATAAACAACCAACTATGACCAACGCCATCGCCAACACCACCACAACCATCATCACCACTGCTGCCACCTCTCCAACCGTTTACACAAGCCGTGCCCTGACCATTAACACCAAGCACCACAAGGATCCTGCAGAACCATTAAATAAAACTATTACCACCACCATCACCACCACCACCGCCACCTCTACAAACACTATCATCACCATTGCCACCACCATCATCATCATCATCACCATCACCGTCACTATCACTACAACCGTTGTTGGTAATAAATGCCATCGCATCCATTAGCCAACATTATCCATAACAACACCAAGCACCACCACTACCACCACCGCCACTGCCACCACCACCACCACCATGGCCGGCACCCGACACAATCACGACCAACCAACATGATAAAAATACAGTACCAACCGACCGACCGACCAGCCGTCCGAACAGCCGACCACTGCCACCAACCTCTACACCCTCGCCCACCCCCCACCCACCAGCCAGCCAACCCACAAACCAATCCCTTCAAGAATCGATAGATGCGTTATTATTATATTCCACAATGTTCCACTGTACCATATCTGGCTGGATCCAAACATGGCTGTTTCATTTTGATTTCATGTCTATTTTTGTGTGTTTTATTAGAATATCGAACCACCTATCTCTTT